>NW_020864586.1:0-10968 GCF_003713205.1 Coffea eugenioides
CAAAAGTACCAGCACAGGTATATGCCGTAGACCAGCAACAAGCTCCGAGGTCATCTGAGGCAACGGAAGGTAAAAATTTCGAGGACGAAATTTCTTAAGGAGGAGAGAGTGTGAGGACCAGTAAAATTCTCCTTGTTTTATTTTATTTTATTTTTCCGCGTGCATTTTCCTTACTTTAAATCATTTAATCATTTAATTTTCAGAGATTTTATAAGTGAGTATCGTTTTTACATCATTTTTTTTTCTAATATAAGTGCGTACATGTTAAGTTTGAGGTGCATTATGGATGTGAGATCCTGGATTCCTAATTTTCTCAAATAAATTAAATATGGATAATTATAGTAGCTATTGTGTGAAAAATGTATTTTACCATGTGTTTTAATTTTCAAAGTGTATTTTACATACCAAAAGTGAAAAATTTAATTGAATCATTAAAATCCTACTTTCAAAACTAGACCTTTAAGTTTAAATTAAATTCAACCAATTAATATTTTCGTGATTGTATGTGCACGCATGCATGTTTAGTACGGGGGTTCGAGTGATTAGTACCTTGGGTTAGTGTGCTTAAGTTTTAATTAAACTAAGTTAGTGCATTAAGTGGATATTAAGTTAGTGAACCAATGGGTTAATTACATTGGATCAAGTAGAGTTTTAGTGTTAGGCCTTTAAGTTTTAATTTCATTAGAAGCCTAAGCCATAAACCCATTAATTACCCAAGCCCATGACCCATCTCTTGTTTTGCTTTGCTATTAATAGACTTAGCTATTAAGTTAGTAGGACATAAGACAAAACAAACAAAGCCAACACCAAGAACAAGCTGCCGTGAGCTTGGAGAAGAAGAAGGGCAGCATCGAGTGAGCTAGGAGAAGAAAGAAAGAAGGAAAAAAAGAAAGAAAGAAAGAGAATCATTGGGGTTATTCACCCAACCTTGCTTGCAACCAACCAAGGGAACTTTGTTGGAGAGTTGGAGCTCAAGGATACATCTCCTCAAGTAAGTTTCAGTCACCAAAGCTGGTCGTTGGTTTGGCTCATGAACTTATACTGATTTTGTTTCTTTTGGTGAATTGATGACCAAGCTTGTGATATATGATGAATTGTTGGGTGAATTTCGGTGTTTCATGCTTCAAGAGAATCGGCCAGCTAGGGTTATGATTAAGGATTTGAGGTAAACCAGTTTCCTAACTCTTGATTCTTGTGGTACAACTTATGATTGATGATTGGAAGTTGAATCTAACTAGCTAGGAACTGATTTGAATGGCTGGAAATTCGTTTGATTGGGTGGAATTTAAATGAACTTCAAGTATTGCTTTTCTGTCAAGATTTCTGTCCGAAATTAGTCTGAAATTTAGAACATGTTGGGAGCTGAATTAGCCTTAGCACAAAACATGGAAGTTGTAGATAATTGAGTGCAGAGTATGCCTACAAATTGTGAGCTCAATCGGAGCAGGGTATCTTGTGAAATGACAAAATTGCCCCTGCTACCCAGTTTCTGTCAAAAATGATAATCAGCCTCTGTAAGTGGTTAGTTTGACTAGGAATATTACCGAATTGGTTGTTGATGTCTTCTTAAGAATTATAGCCTTATATCTTAGCTTTCAAATGGCTTTGGAGTTACCTGAATCGGAGTTGTGTGTACTGAGATATGATTGAATGAATCAGGACTGCTAGTTGAATTTCACAGTGAGCTTCGAACTGGAAAATCTGGGGATGTTTTGATAAATTTGACCTAGTTAGGGTGAGAACTGGACTAAGTAGTCTTCATCAAAGTTAAAGCCCTCTGTCTTAGCTTCGAAACGGTATAACTTTCACTTCAATCCAATAAGCGTAGTTTCGGTTATGTCCGATACGCTAAGTAGCGGTGAATCTTCCTTTTTGGTTTCTTAGCTTAAAGCTCATTTCCGGTCATTTTCCTAGCTAAATCTTGTACTTGAATGATTTTGAGCCTATTGAACGGCTGTTGTGATGAATTTATATTGTGTATGACTTTGGGATTGATTGAGGAAAATAATGAAGCCATAAATGGCTGGAAAATAGGTAAATACAAAGGACGTGTTGCCCAAATTTACACTCGAGGATTAGGTAACGATTTGAGAACGAATATCATATGAACCATCTAGGATATTTGCGTCTTCTTTTATCGAGGTATATAAGTTCGAATCTGGCCGAAACTTGTACACTTGGAAAAATGAAATTTACGACTAATAGAAATACGTTTTCTTCATTTCTTCGACTCAAATGGATATTTCAAAGTTTTACGAGCGAGCATAAGTTTTCCAAATATTTTGCTCATGTCCTTTGGTTTAAATGTACTCTTTTTACTTCCAAAATCATATTTATACTTTGTACTAGTAGTATTTGAATTGTCTTCGATTCACCTAACTTTTGCTGGAGGAACTGTAATATTTTCTCTTGATTAACCTTAGGGTTCATCGGTGATTGAGAGTGTTACCCGAAAAGATATTCTGGACGTTATTTCGCCTTAATAGGTGAGTGTTCCTTGTTTGTTATAATTTCATTGACTATGTGGCTTGTTCTTGATTATATGACTTGTTATGAATGAATGGTTACATGTTATATGTTTTCAATGATTGCTTAAAAAGAGTTTTCTAGGCGAGTGTGTACTTTATCGCACTCGACCTAAATGAATGTGAAATTTACAATGTTTGAATGATTATATGTGCATGAATGTAAGCCTGATGGCTGAACTGGGCTCTGCCCTTCGTTACCGATCGACTCGAGCCAGAAGCGGACTCGGTCGGGCGATTTGGTAACCCTGGGTGAATGATTGGTATACTCGAGTATTACCTTGTAGTCTGGTGGAGCCTGGCCATCGTCCAGGAGTATTACCTTGTAGTCTGGTGGAGTCTGGCCATCGTCCAGGAGGGGGCGAATGAAATGAATGAACGATTGTCAATGCAAATGAAGGGTTTTTACTTATCAAAATGGATTTTCAAATGATTGGAGATATAAGGGAATGAAAGGAGAATGAACGAATGAATGAATGAATGGCTTCCTGTAAGCACGTGTCCTTTTAATGAATGTGTGATTATCGCTTTATATTGTACATGTACTTGAATTATTGGTTATTTATGGTTAATGCATTAAACTTATTGTTTGATTATGTGTTCGGAACTTAATTGAGCTTTTAGCTCATCCCTTTAGTTTTGTTTTCCTTAACAGGGGAAGGCGAGCAAGGACGAGAGATTGGTGTAGACTAGCCTAGACTAGTTTCAGATTTTTGTAATGGTTCTCGCCCTACCTTTCGGCACGGGCTGGATGTATGAAGGATTGAGAACCTTCGTATATTCGGTGTTTGTACTCCCTTTTGAGACAGCAATGTATATAAGTTTCACTTTAAGTTTTGGATTGCTATTTCGTTTTATCTTGTGGTTTTATTTCGGACTTGATTGAGGTATGACTGAGTCCCGGCGAGAGCTGGGCAGGCGGTCCGCCGAACCCTTTGGTTCGCCTTAGGGTAAGGTGGGGCTGTCACAGTTGGTATCAGAGCCAGGTTCGCGTGGTCTCTGCGCGGAGTGAGCTTGGGCTAAGTGGTGAATAAGTATGAAGGGCAAAGTGTCGTTTGAGCATAAGTTATGAATCATGAATTGTTATAGGCCTCAAATGGTTCTTATGATATTTGAGGATAATAAATAGGTACGTCAGGTAGGAATCTCGATTGTAGATAGTTTACTCTTGGGACTGGCCAGCTCGAGATGTGAATTGTCTTATTTCGGATTCTCGTGCCCGAGTACTCTAGAGTTGAGGCGATGCTAAGTATGTGAGATTTACATTTTGGGAACATGAACAGGCTTTGTTTGGCTAGAATGAGTACAAGAGGTCAACGGACGTTTAGTACGAATAGAAAGTGACGTGAGAGACCGAACGGGGTTATTTACCTTAGACTGGGACGACATTGTCTTTTCTTTTGATTCGCCCTTATATTGTAACAACATGACGCTAGTTTGTGTATTTGTGTATATGATTACCTGACTAAGTTAGTGCATTAAGTGGATATTAAGTTAGTAAACCAATGGGTTAATTACATTGGATCAAGTAGAGTTTTAGTGTTAGGCCTTTAAGTTTTAATTTCATTAGAAGCCTAAGCTATAAACCCATTAATTACCCAAGCCCATGACCCATCTCTTGTTTTGCTTTGCTATTAATAGACTTAGCTATTAAGTTAGTAGGACATAAGACAAAACAAACAAAGCCAACACCAAGAACAAGCTGCCGTGAGCTTGGAGAAGAAGAAGGGCAGCATCGAGTGAGCTAGCAGAAGAAAGAAAGAAGGATAAAAAAGAAAGAAAGAAAGAGAATCATTGGGGTTATTCATCCAACCTTGCTTGCAACCAACCAAGGGAACTTTGTTGGAGAGTTGGAGCTCAAGGATACATCTCCTCAAGTAAGTTTCAGTCACCAAAGCTGGTCGTTGGTTTGGCTCATGAACTTGCACTGATTTTGTTTCTTTTGGTGAATTGATGACCAAGCTTGTGATATATGATGAATTGTTGGATGAATTTCTGTGTTTCATGCTTCAAGAGAATCGGCCAGCTAGGGTTATGATTAAGGATTTGAGGTAAACCAGTTTCCTAACTCTTGATTCTAGTGGTACAACTTATGATTGATGATTGGAAGTTGAATCTAACTAGCTAGGAACTGATTTGAATGGCTGGAAATTCGTTTGATTGGGTGGAATTTAAATGAACTTCAAGTATTGCTTTTCTGTCAAGATTTCTGTCCGAAATTAGTCTGAAATTTAGAACATGTTGGGAGCTGAATTAGCCTTAGCACAAAACATGGAAGTTGTAGATAATTGAGTGCAGAGTATGCCTGTAAATTTTGAGCTCAATCGGAGCAGGGTATCTTGTGAAATGACAAAATTGCCCCTGCTACCCAGTTTCTGTCAAAAATGATAATCAGCCTCTGTAAGTGGTTAGTTTGACTAGGAATATTACCGAATTGGTTGTTGATGTCTTCTTAAGAATTATAGCCTTATATCTTAGCTTTCAAATGGCTTTGGAGTTACCTGAATCGGAGTTGTGTGTACTGAGATATGATTGAATGAATCAGGACTGCTAGTTGAATTTCACAGTGAGCTTCGAACTGGAAAATCTGGGGTTGTTTTGATAAATTTGACCTAGTTAGGGTGAGAACTGGACTAAGTAGTCTTCATCAAAGTTAAATCCCTCTGTCTTAGCTTCGAAACGGTATAACTTTCACTTCAATCCAATAAGCGTAGTTTCGGTTATGTCCGATACGCTAAGTAGCGGTGAATCTGCCTTTTTGGTTTCTTAGGTTAAAGCTCATTTCCGGTCATTTTCCTAGCTAAATCTTGTACTTGAATGACTTTGAGCCTATTGAACGGCTGTTGTGATGAATTTGTATTGTGTATGACTTTGGGATTGATTGAAGAAATTAATGAAGTCATAAATGGCTGAAAAATAGGTAAATACAAAGGGCGTGCTGCCCAAATTTACACTCGAGGATTAGGTAACGATTTGAGAACGAATATCATATGAACCATCTAGGATATTTGCGTCTTCTTTTATCGAGGTATCTAAGTTCGAATCTGGCCGAAACTTGTACACTTGAAAAAATGAAATTTACGACTAATAGAAATACGTTTTCTTCATTTCTTCGACTCAAATGGATATTTCAAAGTTTTACGAGCGAGCATAAGTTTTCCAAATATTTTGCACATGTCCTTTGCTTTAAATGTACTCTTTTCACTTCCAAAATCATATTTATACTTTGTACTAGTAGTATTTGAATTGTCTTCGATTCACCTAACTTTTGCTGGAGGAACTGTAATATTTTCTCTTGATTAACCTTAGGGTCCATCGGTGATTGCGAGTGTTACCCGAAAAGATATTCTGGACGTTATTTCGCCTTAATAGGTGAGTGTTCCTTGTTTGTTATAATTTCATTGACTATGTGGCTTGTTCTTGATTATATGACTTGTTATGAATGAATGGTAACATGTTAGATGTTTTCAATGATTGCTTAAAAAGAGTTTTCTAGGCGAGTGTGTACTTTATTGCACTCGACCTAAATGAATGTGAAATTTACAATGATTGAATGATTATATGTGCATGAATGTAAGCTTGATGGCTGAACTGGGCTCTGCCCTTCGTTATCGATCGACTCAAGCCAGAAGCGGACTCGGTCAGGCGATTTGGTAACCCTGGGTGAATGATTGGTATACTCGAGTATTACCTTGTAGTCTGGTGGAGCCTGGCCATCGTCCAGGAGGTGGTGAATGAAATGAATGAACGATTGTCAATGCAAATGTGGGATTTTACTTATCAAAATGCATTTTCAAATGATTGAAGAAATAAGGGAATGAAAGGAGAATGAACGAATGAATGAATGAATGGCTCCCTGTAAGCACGTGTCCTTTTAATGAATGTGTGATTATCGCTTTATATTGTACATGTTCTTGAATTATTGGTTATTTATGGTTAATGCATTAAACTTATTGTTTGATTATGTGTTCGGAACTTAATTGAGCTTTTAGCTCATCCCTTTGGTTTTATTTTCCTTAACAGGGGAAGGCGAGCAAGGACGAGAGATCGGTGTAGACTAGCCTAGACTAGTTTCAGATTTTTGTAATGGTTCTCGCCCTACCTTTCGGCACGGGCTAGATGTATGAAGGATTGAGAACCTTCGTATATTCGGTGTTTGTACTCCCTTTTGAGACAGCAATGTATATAAGTTTCACTTTAAGTTTTGGATTGCTATTTCGTTTGATCTTGTGGTTTTATTTCGGACTTGATTGAGGTATGACTGAGTCCCGGCGAGAGCTGGGCAGGCGGTCCGCCGAACCCTTTGGTTCGCCTTAGGGTAAGGTGGGGCTGTCACAGTTGGTATCAGAGCCAGGTTCGCGTGGTCTCTGCGCGGAGTGAGCTTGGGCTAAGTGGTGAATAAGTATGAAGGGCAAAGTGTCGTTTGAGCATAAGTTATGAATCATGAATTGTTATAGGCCTCAAATGGATCTTATGATATTTGAGGATAATAAATAGGTACGTCAGGTAGGAATCTCGATTGTAGATAGTTTACTCTTGGGACTGGCCAGCTCGAGATGTGAATTGTCTTATTTCGGATTCTCGTGCCCGAGTACTCTAGAGTTGAGGCGATGCTAAGTATGTGAGATTTGCATTTTGGGAACATGAACAGGCTTTGTTTGGCTAGAATGAGTACAAGAGGTCAACGGACGTTTAGTACGAATAGAAAGTGACGTGAGAGACCGAACGGGGTTATTTACCTTAGACTGGGACGACATTGTCTTTTCTTTTGATTCGCCCTTATATTGTAACAACATGACGCTAGTTTGTGTATTTGTGTATATGATTACCTGACTAAGTTAGTGCATTAAGTGGATATTAAGTTAGTAAACCAATGGGTTAATTACATATTGGATCAAGTAACAGCAATTTTAGTGTTTAACGGCACCTTTCAAGTTTTAATTTATCATTTAGAAAGACCTAAGCTATAAACCCAATTAATTACCCAAGGCCCAGACCCATCTCTATGTTTTGCTTTGAGCTATATAGAGACTTAAGCTAATTACAGTTTTAGTGGACAATGAAGACCAAAACAAACAAAGCCTAAACACAAAGACACAAGCTGCCCCGTGAGCTTGGAGAAGAAGAGAGGAAGCAATCGAGTGAGCTAGGAAAGAAAAGAAAGAAAGGAATAAAAAAAGAAAGAAAGAAAGAGAATCAATTGAGGGTTATTCATCCAACCTTCGCTTGCAACCAACCAATGGAGAACTTTGGTTTGGACCGAGTTGGAGACTCAAGGATACATCTGCCTCAAGTAAAGTTTCAGTCAACCAAAGACTGGTCGTTGGTTATTGGCTCATAAACTTGCACCGATTTTGTTTTCCTTTTGGTGAATTGATGAGACCCAAATTGTCGATAATATGAATGAATATGTTGGGCTATGAATTTCCTGTGGTTTACATTGCTTGCAAGAGAACAATAACGGCCAGCTAGGGTTATGCATTAAAGGATTTGAGGTAACCAAGTTTGCCTAACTCATGTTGATTCTAGTGGTAACAACTTATGAATTGATGAATTGGAAGTTATGAATCCTAACTAGCTAAAGCGAACTGATATTTGAATGGGCTCAAATGCGTTTGATTGAGGGTGGGAATTTAAATGAACTTCAAGTATTGCTTTTCTGTCAAGATTTCTGTCCGAAATAAGTCTGAAATTTAGAACATGTTGGGAGCTGAATTAGCCTTAGCACAAAACATGGAAGTTGTATATAATTGAGTGCAGAGTATGCCTGTAAATTTTGAGCTCAATCGGAGCAGGGTATCTTGTGAAATGACAAAATTGCCCCTGCTACCCAGTTTCTGTCAAAAATGATAATCAGCCTCTGTAAGTGGTTAGTTTGACTAGGAATATTACCGAATTGGTTGTTGATGTCTTCTTAAGAATTATAGCCTTATATCTTAGCTTTCAAATGGCTTTGGATTTACCTGAATCGGAGTTGTGTGTACTGAGATATGATTGAATGAATCAGGACTGCTAGTTGAATTTCACAGTGAGCTTCGAACTGGAAAATCTGGGGTTGTTTTGATAAATTTGACCTAGTTAGGGTGAGAACTGGACTAAGTAGTCTTCATCAAAGTTAAATCCCTCTGTCTTAGCTTCGAAACGGTATAACTTTCACTTCAATCCAATAAGCGTAGTTTCGGTTATGTCCGATACGCTAAGTAGCGGTGAATCTGCCTTTTTGGTTTCTTAGGTTAAAGCTCATTTCCGGTCATTTTCCTAGCTAAATCTTGTACTTGAATGACTTTGAGCCTATTGAACGGCTGTTGTGATGAATTTATATTGTGTATGACTTTGGGATTGATTGAAGAAATTAATGAAAGTCATAAATGGCTGAAAAATAGGTAACAATCAAAGGGCGTGCTGCCACAAAATTTACACTCGAGGATTGGTAACGATTGAGAACACGAATACTGCATATAATAACCATCTAGGAATAATTTGCGCCAGTTATCTTATCGAGGTAATCTAATGTTTCGAATCTGGCCGAAACATTGTACACTTGAAAAATGAAAATTTAACGACTAATAGAAATACGTTTTCTTCCATTTCTTACGTACTCAAATGGATATTTCAAAGTTTTCGAGCGAGCATAAGTTTTCCAAATATTTTGCTCATGTCCTTTGGTTTAAATGTACTCTTTTCACTTCCAAAATCTTATTTATACTTTGTACTAGTAGTATTTGAATTGTCTTCGATTCACCTAACTTTTGCTGGAGGAACTGTAATATTTTCTCTTGATTAACCTTAGGGTTCATCGGTGATTGAGAGTGTTACCCGAAAAGATATTCTGGACGTTATTTCGCCTTAATAGGTGAGTGTTCCTTGTTTGTTATAATTTCATTGACTATGTGGCTTGTTCTTGATTATATGACTTGTTATGAATGAATGGTTACATGTTATATGTTTTCAATGATTGCTTAAAAAGAGTTTTCTAGGCGAGTGTGTACTTTAAATCCGCACTCCGAAACCTAAATAAATAGTCGCCCACAATATACATGATACTGAATGAGAATTATAATGTGGCATACGAAATGTAAGCCTGATGGCTGAACTGGACTCTGCCCTTCGTTACCGATCGACTCGAGCCAGAAGCGGACTCGGTCGGGCGATTTGGTAACCCTGGGTGAATGATTGGTATACTCGAGTATTACCTTGTAGTCTGGTGGAGCCTGGCCATCGTCCAGGAGGGGGCGAATGAAATGAATGAACGATTGTCAATGCAAATGAAGGGTTTTTACTTATCAAAATGGATTTTCAAATGATTGGAGATATAAGGGAATGAAAGGAGAATGAACGAATGAATGAATGAATGGCTCCCTGTAAGCGCGTGTCCTTTTAATGAATGTGTGATTATCGCTTTATATTGTACATGTACTTGAATTATTGGTTATTTATGGTTAATGCATTAAACTTATTGTTTGATTATGTGTTCGGAACTTAATTGAGCTTTTAGCTCATCCCTTTAGTTTTGTTTTCCTTAACAGGGGAAGGCGAGCAAGGACGAGAGATCGGTGTAGACTAGCCTAGACTAGTTTCAGATTTTTGTAATGGTTCTCGCCCTACCTTTCGGCACGGGCTGGATGTATGAAGGATTGAGAACCTTCGTATATTCGGTGTTTGTACTCCCTTTTGAGACAGCAATGTATATAAGTTTCACTTTAAGTTTTGGATTGCTATTTCGTTTTATCTTGTGGTTTTATTTCGGACTTGATTGAGGTATGACTGAGTCCCGGCGAGAGCTGGGCAGGCGGTCCGCCGAACCCTTTGGTTCGCCTTAGGGTAAGGTGGGGCTGTCACGGTTGGTATCAGAGCCAGGTTCGCGTGGTCTCTGCGCGGAGTGAGCTTGGGCTAAGTGGTGAATAAGTATGAAGGGCAAAGTGCTCGTTTGAGCATAAGTTATGAATCATGAATTGTTATAGGCCTCAAATGGTTCTTATGATATTTGAGGATAATAAATAGGTACGTCAGGTAGGAATCTCGATTGTAGATAGTCTACTCTTGGGACTGGCCAGCTCGAGATGTGAATTGTCTTATTTCGGATTCTCGTGCCCGAGTACTCTAGAGTTGAGGAGATGCTAAGTATGTGAGATTTGCATTTTGGGAACATGAACAGGCTTTGTTTGGCTAGAATGAGTACAAGAGGTCAACGGACGTTTAGTACGAATAGAAAGTGACGTGAGAGACCGAACGGGGTTATTTACCTTAGACTGGGACGACATTGTCTTTTCTTTTGATTCGCCCTTATATTGTAACAACATGACGCTAGTTTGTGTATTTGTGTATATGATTACCTGACTAAGTTAGTGCATTAAGTGGATATTAAGTTAGTAAACCAATGGGTTAATTACATTGGATCAAGTAGAGTTTTAGTGTTAGGCCTTTAAGTTTTAATTTCATTAGA
>NW_020864587.1:0-23871 GCF_003713205.1 Coffea eugenioides
TGATTTTGAAAGGTTAAGCATCCAACTTGAGTGGTATAGCATGATCTAGACTCCTCTTAGGTGGAAATGCTGTAGGGATTTTTAATACATCTTGGAATTGGCTAAGCAATTCTGAAATAAGTTTGGGCCTTTCTTGTCTCTCTACATCTCTGATTTTGTCTTGTCCTCCTTGTACCATGTTTAAATAGTTGTTCTTATATTTGAGGAATTCCCTGAGATCTTTTCCTTTCAAGAAATTTATCTCAGCTTCAGCCACACACCCTCTCAAAATAATCTCATTAACTCCATTGTGCACTATAATGTGTAATTTGTTGAAATCAAAAGTGATTGGACTATAATAAGTCATCCAATCCATCCCCAATGCCACATCCCATCCTCCTAGTTCCATCACCCGAATATCAAAGTAGAACTTGTAACTATTGGTGGTCCAATGAACTTTAGGACACTTAACACAATCAGTCACACTAGCACCATCCTCTACTACTACAATGAATGGATTTGTAACTACACGGGGTAAGTTTAGTCCTCTGGCTAAATGTTGACTAATATAAGAGTCAGAACTTCCTATTTTCATAAGGATGTACACAAATACTCCATGTATTTCTCCCCTTAAGGTGATAGTCTTTCTTTTCAAGGATTCTGAAATAGCATAGAGTGAAACTTCTATAAGCTCTCCAGGATTTCTTTTCATCCTGCTCTCCTATGACATCGCAGAATTCATCCTCCTTCTCATCTTCTCCTACCATGAGATTCAAATGTCTCAACTTACATTGATGATTAGGGGAGAGCATCGAATTCGAAATCGGTAATTCGGTAGGTTGAAATCGGTAATTTTCGGTAAATGGTTTTGGAAATATTCGACCTAATTCGCATTCGAAATAGGAAATATCGAATTTGAATTCAATCCGAATTGAATTCGGTAAACGAAAATTTACCGATTTAATCGAATTCGTGAAAACTGCTTCTTAGGGCATCGAACCAGTCGGATGGATTTGTTAACTATTTCGGAGATTATGACAGTGATATCATGTGCAGCAAGAAGAAGAGGTGCAGACACTCCTACGATCTGAATTGCTCTGCTCTGCAATTTAACAGCAGCGGCAATGGATTTTGTAGCAACTCATGGGACAGACTGCAATGTCTTTCACTCTGGATTGGCGTGGGTGAGCTTCTAACCCCATTGACTGCTGCTGGTCTTGAGGATTGTCCCAACCTGGAGGAGATCCAAATCAAGGTTGAAGGAGATTGCAGGGAATGGTCAAAACATGCACAGTACCTCTTTGGGTTGAGCACTCTGGTGCAGAATCCTGGCTTAACCAAGATGCATTTGGATTGTGGAGACACCATAGGTTATGCACCGACTGCACCGTCTGGGCAGATGGATTTGAGCCAATGGGAACGAATGCTAATTTAGGGCAAAAGTCTGAAATTGGAACATCTGGACATAAGGATATTATTTCCTATTTAACTTAATTCGGAATTTCGAAATTGAAAACGGTAATAATTTACCGTTTTACTGAAATAAATTCGAATTCGGTAAATCCGAATTCAAAAACTATAAAACCATTTTCGACCCTAATTCGATTCTAATTAATTCGATATCACCGATTTACCGACCGAATTACCTAATTACAGAATTCGAATTACCAAATTCAAATCGAATTCGGTCGGTAATTCGGTAATTACCGTAATTGCTCACCCCTATTGATGATTGGCCTCATATTTTTCTTCACATTTAAAACACAATCTAAGTTTTTTCTTGTACTGTATATCTTGGGGCAAAATCTTCTTAGTCATAGAAGTAATTCAAAGTCCTTCTTGAAAGTGTTAGGCAAAGGAATCTTGTAAGCATTTGCAGGTGCAACTTCATGACTATTATAGAAACTATATTTCTGATCTATCTCAACTTTCTGATTACTTTTACAGTTTTGTTTGTGCACATCCAATGACTCTTCTTGTAACTAGTCTATATCAAAGGCATCTGATAGTTTCACAAATTTCAACATCTTTACCGTGGTTCAGATCTCATTTTTTAATCCATTGATGAAACTAGAAACAAAATAAGCTTCACCAAATTGTTCTTGATATTCTTCCACCTTCCATTCTACTGCAACTTATTGAACTCTCCCACCACATCTTTTGAGCCTTTCTCTACAAATCTTTCACACAACAGGTCACAAAATTCTTGCCAAGTAAGCTTAGGTTTCCCCATCTTGATTCCCTAGAACCAAATATCAGCCTTATCATCCAAATATACATTTCTACTATCTCGAGTTTATACTCCTCAGGAGTCTGGTAAGTAAGAAAATACTTGTGGTATTCCCTTAACTAGATTCTGGGATTTTCTCCTGTGAACATAGTTAGTTCAATCTTGGGAAGATTTGGGGGTATTCCCTTACTAAACCTTTCTTTACTCCCAGAGTAGACGCCTCCTTCTATGGCAAGACAATTCTGGAGAGGAGGTGTCGGAAGCAATGGTGTGTGGTTGGCCTGAAAAGACTCCCTTGCCTCAATCATTTTGTCTTTAGTCACCATTTTGACTAAAACACTTGATTCCTTCCTTAATCTTCCAATCATGGTGTAGACACCAAAAATTTCATTTATTCAATTTAATGTTAGCTTTATTTTTATTTTTTATTTTACTTCATTTTATTAAATGATAGATTAGTATTATTTTTACTTTTGCATTAAATTCCTAAAAAGGAAAATCTTCATAAAAATTCAAAAATGGTTTTAATCCTCTTAGATTCGATTTTTTTAAAATAAATGAGAATTTTGCAATGTAACTTCATTTAGGAATTAACTTTGTTTGTTTACCTAAATTAATTTTGAAAAAACAAAATAATAATGAAAAAAAAGAAAAAGGAGAACTGCACACGCGCGAATCCTTTCCCATGGCTTCTTGCCATCTGGTACGAAGCCATGGAGAATAGTACAAGGAAGATGCAGCTGCATTTCCTATCATTTTTCACCATTTTTTTCTTCATTTTCTTTTTTCGCACCATTGGATCATTCCAGTACCAATCCACCTGGCCTTGATCCAAGCATCAAGAATCTCATGGAACAAAACTAATCAAATGGCTTAAAAAATTGGCTGCAAAACTGGGTTCCGTATGAACCCTTGAGATGAGGGTTTGGAGAGAAATTTCCAATTTTGTGATAAATTTTAAAAAAATTCTACAAAAGGGGTGATTTTGGCGAGGAAATCCGTCGGGGGGTCTTCGCATTCGTGGAATGTGAGGTCAGCAGAGCTCGCATTCCTGAAATGCGAGCTCAATAGAGCCCTGAAATGCGAGCTCAATAGAGCCCAGAAAGTATAAGTAAAATTTTTGTGCTTATTTTTTTCGGAGGCAGAGATTTTTTTGTATTAAAACAAAATGTTTAAAGAGCTCGCATTCGCGTTCGCATTCCTTAAAAAAAAAAATTTTCGAAGGTCAATAGAGCTCGCATTCCTCAATAGAGTCCCACACTAAGTATAATTTAATTTTTTTTGCTTTTTTTTTGGGAGCTAGAGAATTTTTTCCAGAAAATAGTAAGAGCTAAATGCGAGCTCCTAAATGTTTTTTTAAAAATTTTTGAAATACCTCGCATTTGATAAATTTGACCTCCAAAAATTGTATTTAATTTTTTTGTTAGATTTCGCATTTATAAGTATGACTTTCAGAAAATTAAATTCAAACTTGCTAGAAAAAAAAATTTAAAATGAAATTTACGAGCTCAAAAAAAATGTAAAATTAAATGTAAATGTTGTTTGTTTTGTAGAATTTGCCTTTACTAAAATGCTGTCGGTAGTAAAATCTTATTTTAAAATCTCTACTAAAATCTTATATTTCGGAGAAATGTTAGAGAAATTTTATTTAAAAATCTGTAATTAGCAGAGGAATAAATTTTTTTTATTTTAAAACTTGCACGTGCCTAAAGTCATCAAATATGTGCTCTAAAAAAAATCATATTCACAATAATCTTTTTAATATAATTTACTATACATGCATATTTCTTTTATATTAAAAAAAATTGGTAATTGTACGGTTGGAAATATATTATTTTATTATAATACATTTAAATGGTGGAAAAAGTACACATGCATAGTTCTTTCTATTTCATAGATCAATGTAAAAATAGAATGAAATTGTTAACATGTAAGGTGTTGACTATATTTTATGAATAAAATACTAACTTTTTTTCCTTTTTTATCAAATAAATTTTTTTTATCAAATTCTAATTTTCTTTTGTTATTAATGAATCATATTTATTTGTTGACACCGATGAATATTAGTTATAAGAATCTAATAATTAATAGTCATTAATATCTGTTACAATTTCAACTGTAATTTTAGAAATTCCATAACGCAATGTTATTTAAAAAAATTATATAAGTTATTTTTATGAAGTGCATGTTATTTGTTTGGTAGTCGAAAAGGAAAAGAAAAAAAATTAAATCAAATATCTAACGATTAAATCTTGCGTGTTTTACCTTTTACAATTATTGGCAGGATTACTATTTTGATTAAAAATATAAAGCGATAATCAAGGCAAATTTATTGTCATGCAAAAATCCTAAAACCCTAAGTGCTAAAGCCGTAAAACACTCAATCGTAAATCTTAGAAACCAAATCCTTGTAAACCCTAAAACATTAAATCAAGGTTGTTGGGTTTATTAAAATCCATTAAAAATATTTTTGCGGCACGATAGGATTACTATTTTAATTAAAAATCTAAAGTCCTAATCAAGGCACACTATTGTCAAACTAAAATCCTATAACCCTAAACCCGAAAGTGCTATTCTCCTAAAACACTAAATCTTGATCTCTAAAACCCTAAAACCCTGAATCCTAAAAGCCTCAAACCCTGAGTGCTATCTCTAATGTAGTCAGTAGCTGATATTATAATTTATGTTTTTTGCATCGACATTTATAAAAAGCTAGTTGTAAGAGATATCTTATTTAAAAACTTATTATTAGTTGAGGAATATATCCGTTTCTTTTTAAAACTTGCATGAGTTTGAAGTTCGCAAATATGAGCTCTCACAAAATTATATTCAATTTAATTCTTTTTATATAAATAACTGTACATGCATAGAGGCAGATTACGGTTGGAAATACCTAATTTTATTATAATACAATTATTTTAACGAAATAACTACACATCTTGCTTGTTTATTTTCAAGGTCAATATAAAATAAAATAAAATTGTTAATAAATTAGGGCTTAATTTTCATGAACAAAATTGGAATCTTATTTTTAACTTGCCCATATGAGAATATTAAAGTTTGTTCCCTATATTTAATGGGGAAACTATGACTAACAAAAGGTAAAAAATAACAATATATAAATATATTATAAATAGTATGTTTAATTTTTTTTTTTGTGAAATTCCGACATGTAACTAACTTACCGTGTATGAACTAGAGGAGAGGTTAGTATAGTTTATCTTTTTTATATTTATTCTGTTCATGGGAAAAAAAGTATTTCTTGTAATTTTATCCTACATTTTTTGTTTTGTTTAAAAGAGTACTCATATAAAGTGAGAAATAAGATACGCGTGATGGCATTGTTCCACGCATATTCGTGAAATTTTAGAATATATACAAAATGTCACCAAAAAAGTATGTAATCCATAAGTTAGGTTATTTATACAATAACGATATAAGTAGCGTGCCATCAATGTTGTCCAAGTTTTTCATGAGTACCACATGTTGTTGGTTTGGGTATTCTTTGGCTTCGACGTGGTTGGTTTGGCACTACTGTATGGACTTGACTAATATGTGTCAACAGTGTAACATCTTGAATTTGAGTGCTTGTGCCTTCACCTCCTTCACATTGCTCAGAAATATGCTGATGTGAGTCCCTATCAGACGTAAACTCTGGAAAAGTCACAGGGGACCTAGAATGCCCAATCGATACACCTCTCTCATGCATGACTTCGGTCTGAGGTGTGATAAAAGTAGATGCGCCAGCTTGGTCCTCAGTAGCCAGCGAACCTCCATGGAATCCAGTTTGTATGGCGGGTTCTGGTGATCGGAGTCTACGACGTCGTCCACCGCCATGCTGACTTCCGTGGGTATTTCTAGGAGCTCGCTGAACACGACACGGATCAGCATATAGTGGAATCTCCTGTGGTACGTGTGGAGGGCGAATGCAAGTCGGCATGACTCTCCTACATGATGCAAAGATATGGATGCAAAGTCCCTCAACTCTTGAAAATATTTGTTGTGTTGTTCATCACTAACTGCAAGAGAGTCCTGTGTCATGAAATACATGCGAGACATGGCATCGCTCTGGAGAAACAAATATAAAAATAAAAAGGAGATACTGTGGTAAAAAATAGTTAAAAAAGTAAGCAAACTTAAAGTGATTATTAAAAGTGGGTTGAAAATAAACTTACAATATATTGTGCCCTAGCGCTATCACCCTGAAAGTCCTCTGGAAAAGCGAAAAATCGACTTGGATTTGAAATATAAATCACCGTCCGCTCCCAATACCACTGAACATACTCATCCGATGGATATGTAGTATCTTCAATTACAGTGTCATCTTGTACATGCACACGTCGATCAGTCCAAATATCAATATATTGTCTATGCGTGGTGCCCCAGTCTTGATTCGCCCTACCACGACGATCTAGAGAATGTAGAGCTGCTTGATTATCTGTCAACCTCATATCAGGCAGGGACTGATGAAACCCAAATTGCCGCATAACCCGATAAGGGAGGTGCGGCTCAACTACATCCCAGCAAATAAGATACGTTACGGACCTCCAAATGTCCCGACGTGTAGTACAATACGCAGGAAGAGAAGCGAGAATGTCCTCCGAATATGGCTGCCATATGAACTGAAAAAAATATAAAATCAAAGTTGTTTCATTTTTTCTATTAAGAAATAATAAAACTTTCCAATATTTAAATTGGACAATTTCATGAAAAAAGTGCTAGTCTCCGGTCAATTAAAAAAATTTTGAATTTCTAAAAAAATTTCGGCAGAGTCTCCCATATAATTGGAGGTTAACTCCCTGCCAACAAACTCAATTTCCATTCACAAAATGCAATCTGACAAACTTATGCTTTCAGTTGACAAGAAATATTATGACAAGACTACTGACACAACTTTTCAAATATTTCTATTGTCCGGACATATGTACAATACCTCTTCAGGACGCAGGCCTGTCAACTGATCTCGGAATGCGGGCACAACATGCCTCACAATTCTGTGTACGTCCAAGTCATTATTCCACCTATATTTTTGAATTTTTGATGATTTGCATTTAGCAAACCACGTGTTATTCTTACTCTCAATAACTCTGAACTCCCTATTGTGATTGATGGACCACATCCTAACTGCCCGGCTGAGCTCCTGCTTACTCTCAAATCTCATATGGAGACGTATATTATTATTCTCCTCACTGAATGTGACAATACGCTCCAATCCATCCTCCTCTTCTATATCATCATCATCTATACTCCCAAATCGGAGAAAAATGCCATTCCTTTTGAAACATATGCAGAGCTGTCAGTTGTGCTATTACGTCTGATATCTCCGCATTCTGTGTTAGCAACCCGATACCCAACAAAGGGTTGTTGGGTATCGAGCTTTACTCTTAAACCCCCACCTTCATACTCATCATCCAAGTCACTACCAGACACATCTTGCGACTCCGACTCTTCAACCTCTTCCGCATCAACTTCCGAATCATCTTCTTCAGAGGCAAGGAGCCTATCATGCCCACTAGCATATACATCATCTTCAGCTGAACTGCGACAACCTTGATCAGGGTTAGACTCGATCCCATGTGGAGAAATATGGCATGATGGCCCTGGATCTCCAAAAGTTGGAATCGAATCCAAGCCATGAAAATATTCCTAGGCACCCATGGGCCCTGATGTGAGTCTTGGTTCTAATGAATCCATAGATCGATCATCATGCATATAGTGAGATGCCGATGAAATCTCTGGAACGACTGAACTAGAACCGAAGTTAAATTTTGTTGGATCCATGAATGCATGTACAAGCGACATCATTGGACCAACATTACCTATTGGTCCAATGAATACGCTATTAACTACAGGCATTTGGACGATTTCTTCCTTCTCGATATAAATCTCCGCCATATATGAAACTCTTTCGATCCAAAGATCGTACATTACATCAAGAGTTTCATCATCCACCACTGCGAATATAGTATATTTGGAACTCTCCAACGGTTGACGAAGAAATAATTTTAGCTTGAACATCCCTTTATCGACCCCCATATAGTGATAAATCCTGTCAATCAACTCCCCGTATCCAATTCTATCCCTCAAAGTGAATGTCCGGTTGGAAGTACGAGGCAAATAACAAACAAAGTCACCCTCGTAATGTATTTCTCCTCCCCAATATAGGTTTACCCGCAGAGGTCTTTCTACAGACATGTCTGTGAAATGAATCCCTATTTTGGGGACAATAAATTAGAATTAGTAGTCCAAGAGTCCAAACAAATGAAAGAGAGTGGACTCTAGGTCGAAATTGGCACTATTAAATAGACTAATTTTGATCCAGATGTTCATGAAAAAATTGAAAACAGGTATGAAATATGCTATAAATGACGATATGAATAGCCTAAAACTCCCAATGAAATTTTTAAAAAATTTGGACAGAGTCTCCCCTAAAAATAGACTAAAACTCCCTGCCAACCAATCCAAACAGGGTTTATATGAAGTTGTAATGACATTTGCCACACTACATATTGTCAAGAGACCCTATAATTTTCAAAGTACAAGTATAAGAAAAGTACGGGAAGCTATATATATTTGGGCTCCACATTCACACCGCATAACAAGATCCACATTCACAATGATGTGATATTCTAGCAATGAACCTTACAAAATTAATGTTTTTCCCTATAGCAGATTTTGCCACTTTTTTAGCATTATAAATTTTGCCAATTACAAAAAATACTACAAGGTTGGTCATTGACTTTAAATCCATCAATTTGTCTTAAAATAAATCCGTATTTCATATTCTAACGCCCTTTTCAACTAAAAGAAAATTTAACAAACTATACTATTTCAATTCGACGGCAAAGATCCAATAGTTGTAATATAAAATAAATTACCTAATGACTTGTATCAAATCCGAATGTAGCCAACTTCTGTGGGTTACATTCCAGAGGTACCAAACACAACCTCCCAAGCTTGTATCCCAACCTTGTTGTACCTAGATGAAAAAATAATTTACAACCAAAAATCATTTAAAAATATAGAAGTTGCAACATGTATTTGTAATAGACAGTTGCTCTCACAAAGAAAGATCTCCAAAAATTTCGACAGAATCTCCCCTATAAATGGGCTAAAACTCCCTGTCAAACAATCCAAATTACTGCCATTTCAAATTGCACAAGACGTATTAAAGTACTTTAAATCCATCAATTCGCCTTCAAATAAATCCATTTAATTTCATTAACGCCTTCGTGATTTGGAAGAGCTTTAACAAACTATACTATTTCATTGTTTCGACGTCCATAATATGTAGTTGTAAACTAAAAATTAATACCGAATGGCTTGTATCGAATTCGAAAGATGGACTTCTGTGGTTTGGACGACGGACTTCCCAACCCAGGTCTCTACGCCTCCCAACCTTGTGTCACCAACCTTGTATGCACCTATATGAAGCAACAACTGCTCAATATGCAAACCATTTCATATAAGTTATTTGCATCCCAATTAGTAATAGTTAGTTAACGAGGATTACAAAAACTTTTTAAAAATGTTGGCAAAGTCTCCCCTACGGAAATTGCTATAAATATTCAAAAGCTGACAAAGACATTTAAAAAAAAATTGACAAGGTCTCCCCTATAAGTAGGCTAAAACTCACTATACCAATGATACAAACAGGGTCTATATTAAGTTGTAATCGGTCAATACCACACTGTATAATATATATGTCCCCTATAATTTAGAACCCTAACAACTATGAGCCGCCTACGAATTGCAAAAGAGAGTTGATTGACATGCGATTTGGAAGAATATTTAATCAATTTTTGGGCTCCACATCCATATAGCTATACAAGATCTATGTTCATATACGTATGCTATTTTCATCAACAACACAATAAGATTTTTTTGGCTATATCCAAAGGCCACTTGACAGCATTATCTGTTATTTTCCTAACCTCGACATGCATATATTGTAAATATAAACTACAAGATTAGATTTAACTTTAAATTCATCAATTCGACTTAAAACAAATCCGTTAACGTGTTCTAACGCCCTCTTCTACATCCAGAAGTTTAACAAAACATACTATTTCAATTCGACGTCAAAAATCCAAAAGTTGTAATATAAAATATATTACCGAATAACTTGTATCAAATTCGAATATAGTCAACTTCTGTGGTCAAGATCTTAGAGGTACCAACCCCAGCCTCTAAACCTCCCAAGCTTGTATGTACCTATATGAAGAAATAATTTACAACAAAAAACCATTTAAAAAAACAGAAGTTGCGACATGTATTTGTAATAGTCAGTTGCCCTCACAAAGAAAACTCTACAAAAAATTCGACAGAGTCTTCCCTATAAATGGGCTAAAACTTCCTGTCAAACAATCCAAATATCCATGAAATTCAAAATCTCCAATCTATAAACTATATAATGTCAATAAAATTTCTAAACTCCAATTGCAAAACATACAATGTCCAATGTAGATAGTGGTTCGACCAAAAATAACAGCTGCGAAATAGATTTTAAAAACAAAAACTGAAAAGTGGGCACTTGCCACCCAAATTTGGTACATAACCCTTGCCCCCACATTGAGTATTAGAGACTTTGTCTACTATGTGTTTAGCATTTTAGAGAATTATTTTGTACATTAAAATAGTCAGAGATGATTAATCATTATCATTTTAAATTACACAAGACATATTAAAGTACTAATTATTGTAATTATTATCATTTCAAATTATACAGGGCGTATTAAAGTACTAGTTATTGTAAATGGCTTTGATAACTATATTAGTGAAAAATAAGTATTTGTCAAATATATTTATATACACTTGTTAAAGTACGACAATAGTGTCTAAATGTATATAAAAAAATAATTAAATGGCATGCTAAGACTGTTAAAGCAACGGAAATGCATCCAAGACAACTTCAATGCTCGGCATCAAATTTTGGGTCACGCTAACATATATTGTAATTTTAGCAAAATTTATTTTTCCATTTTAGTTCAAGGCCCTTATTTTTCTAAAATCTTCTCTAGGAACACAACTCTAATGTACGGTTTACCCATAGCTGCCCTAGAGAAATTCGTTTCTCATTTGCATCTCATGTTTAATTCCCTTAATTAGAACCCATTTTCTATTTTAAATGGAACTTGCCCCTTTTTTCTTTTTTTTTTGTTTTATCTTCTTCAACACAAAAAAATAGACTTTTTTTTTAAAACGTTATTTCAAGTTGGTCCAATGTTAGAACATTTAGTCATTTCCTATGCCTTATCGGAAAAATCATGAACACCAACCCGTTCGTAGTACCACTAGCTCTCTATCCGCCGTAGACAATAAAATGAGACTAGTACCACTTTTCTTTTTAGAGTTAGATGTACAGAAAATAAGTTTAACCTAAATTTCATTCTAATTTTAAAAAAATTTTAAAAATAGTTGAAACAATTAAATGGACTTTTTCCTTAAAGGGGTTTTAGCTTTAAACTATTTTGCAATATTTGTCAAAAAACTACTTCCTTCTTTTTCCAGCTCCACTATCCACACGGACACAATTAGCGCAACTACAACAAATTGGAAACAGAAAAATTGCAAGAATTCGAAAAATGTAACGTATATCCTCAAATCCACCACAAAAATTGCAAAAATAAGCACAACCCACATCAAATTTAAACCCAAATTTCACAACAAATCTGAACTTGCCGTTGGATTCAAGTATTCAAGTATTAATTAAACTTAAAATGCTATAAGTGAGGCATTGCAAATGGAAAAGGCTCACCTTTATGTTGTTTGGCAGTCGCAATGGGACGGCAATGCTGGCAAATGTTGGGTCAGCAATGGGGCGGCAGTGGGTGGGCAAAGGCGCAAATGGGTCGGCAATCTGGTGGTTGAAGAAGCTCTGAAAACCGGCTGCAATCTGGAGGGCTTGCTTCAGCGAGGCAGAAAAAGAATGAGGCGTGGCTTCCGGCGGAGCAGAACAACAGAGATGGTGGCGCCGCTCAGCCGTGTGGCGCCGCTCCTCCTATTTCTGCCGTCCGGCGTTTTGGCAGCACAAAATAGGACAAATGGTGGCCAGCTCCGGTCTTTGGATGCTTCGATGTGCAGAACCCAGCTCAGATTTTTCAATTGCGAGGAGGCTATGGCGGGAGTTTGGTGGCCTGCTCTGTTTTCTTTGTTTTGCTGTTTCTTCTTTGGGGGGGAAAAGGATCCCGGGAAAAAAAAAATTCGAATTTTGCCGTTTTCTTGGCTTTTTTCTTTTTTGGGGGGGAATTTTTTTCCCACTTTTCTGGCTCCTTTTTTTTTCCAAACAGACCTCGCTTCGCGGATGCAAGCTCACCTGAGCTCGCATTCACGAATGCGAGACCCATTTCAAGACACCTTTCAGAAAATCGCCCCACTTGTAGAATTGCCTTTTTTTTCATCATAAACTAAGAATTCTCCCAAGTGAATTCTTAGTTTATTTGATGAAAAAAAGAGGCATTCTACAATTGGGGCGATTTCTGGGGGTTGTTCTACAAATAGGGTCATCGCATTCCGCGAATACGAGCTCAGTGCGACCTCACCGAGCGCGAAGACCCCATTTCAAAAAAAAAAAGTGAGTCAAAAAAGCAGATCGGCTGTCGAACAGCAAAACAAAGAAAACAGAGCTGGGTTCTGCACATCGAAACATCCAAAGACCAGAGCTAGCCACCATTTGTCCTATTTTGTGCTGCCCAAACGCTGGACGGCAGAAATAGGAGGAGCGGCGCCACACGGCTGAGCGGCGCCACCATCTCTGTTGTTCTGCTCCGCCGGAAGCCACGCCTCATTCTCTTTCTGCCTCGCTGAAGCAAGCCCTCAGATTGTAGCCGGTTTTCAGAGCTTCTTCAACCACCAGATTGCCGACCCATTTGCGCCTTTGACCACCCACTGCCGCCCCATTGCCGACCCAACATTTGCCAGTATTGCCGTCCCATTGCGACTTTCAAACAGCATAAAGGTGAGCCTTTTCCATTTGCAATGCCTCACTTATAGCATTTTAAGTTTAATTAATACTTGAATACTTGAATCCAACGGCAAATTCAGATTTGTTGTGAAATTTGGGTTTAAATTTGATGTGGGTTGTGCTTATTTTTGTAATTTTTGTGGTGGATTTGAGGATATACGTTACATTTTTTGAATTCTTGCAATTTTTGGCACTCCAATTTGTTGTAGTTTATTTGCAGTTTCTGCAATTAGTGCAGAAAAAGCATGATCCGAGCTCGGATCCGACTCAACCCAGACGGATCCGACCTCGGATCCTTTGAGGATCAAAGGCGAAATTGGGTGATACGATCTTGGATCCATAGTTGTTCACTCAGATCTGAGGGCTCGTCTGATCATCTGTTGAGACGGATCCGAACCCTGTTGGATCCGAGGGATGCCAGAAATTATCCGGGCTCGGATCTGTTCGCGGACATAGCAGATCCTATGCTCTGTTTCTTTTCACTGACCTCGCATCTCAGTGACCTCGCATTTAAGAGATGCGAGGTAACTGACTACGCATTTCATAAACGCGAGGTCTGGTTTTCTTTTTGTTTTTTTTTTGGATTTCGTTGGTCGAAAATTCAAGGAGACTTCGCATTGAGCAAATGCGAACTCACGGAGCTCGCATTTGCTGAATGCGAAGACCCTTTGGACGGAATTCCATACTCAAAATGCCTCATTTGTAGAATTTTTTTTAAAATTTATCATAATTTTAGAAATTTCTCTTTCATCATAATTTTTTTAAAAAAGTCTATTTTTTTGTGTTGAAAAAGATAAAACATAAAAAAAAAAAAAGAAAAAAAGGGGCAAGTTCCATTTAAAATAGAAAATGGGTTCTAATTAAGGGAATTAAACATGAGATGCAAATGAGAAACGAATTTCTCTAGGGCAGCTATGGGTAAATCGTACATTAGAGTTGTGTTCGTAGAGAAGATTTTAGAAAAATAAGGGCCTTGAACTAAAATGGAAAAATAAATTTTGCTAAAATTACAATATATGTTAGCGTGACCCAAAATTTGATGCCGAGCATTGAAGTTGTCTTGGATGCATTTCCGTTGCTTTAACAGTCTTAGCATGCCATTTAATTATTTTTATATACATTTAGACACTATTGTCGTACTTTAACAAGTGTATATAAATATATTTGACAAATACTTATTTTTCACTAATGTAGTTATCAAAGCCATTTACAATAATTAGTACTTTAATACGCCCTGTATAATTTGAAATGATAATAATTACAATAATTAGTACTTTAATATGTCTTGTGTAATTTAAAATGATAATAATTAATCATCTCTGACTAGTTTAATGTACAAAATAATTCTCTAAAATGCTAAGCACATAGTAGACAAAGTCTCTAATACTCAATGTGGGGGCAAGGGTTATGTACCAAATTTGGGTGGCAAGTGCCTACTTTTCAGTTTTTGTTTTTAAAATCTATTTCGTAGCTGTTATTTTTGGTCGAAACACTATCTACATTGGACATTGTATGTTTTGCAATTGGAGTTAAGAAATTTTATTGACATTATGTAGTTTATAGATTGGAGCTTTTGAATTTCATGGATATTTGAATTTTTGACAGGGTGTTTTAGCCCATTTATAGGGGGGACTCTGTCGAATTTTTTGTAAAATTTTCTTTGTGAGGGCAACTGACTACTACAAATACATGTCGCAACTTCTGTTTTTTTAAATAATTTTTTGTTGTAAATTATTTCTTCATATAGGTAGATACAAGGTTTGTGACACAAGCTTGGGAGGTTTAGAGGCTGGGGTTGGTACCTCTAAGATCCTGACCACAGAAGTTGGCTAGATTCGAATTTGATACAAGTCATTCGGTAATATATTTTATATTACAACTTTTGGATTTTTGACGTTTTATTGAAATAGTATGTTTTGTTAAACTTCTGGATGTAGAAGAGGGCGTTAGAACACGTTAACGGATTTATTTTAAGTCGAATCGATGGATTTAAAGTTAAATCTAATCTTGTAGTCTATATTTACAATATATGCATGTTGAGGTTAGGGAAATAATAGATAATGCTGTCAAGTGGCCTTTGGATATAGCCAAAAAAATCCTATTGTGTTGTTGATGAAAATAGCATACATATATGAACATAGATCTTGTATAGCTATATGGATGTGGAGCCCAAAAATTGATTAAATATTCTTCCAAATCGCATGTCAATCGCTCTTTTTTGCAATTCGTAGGCGGCTCATAGCTGTTAGGGTTCTAAATTATAGGGGACATATATATTATACAGTGTGGTGTTGACCGATTACAACTTAATATAGACCCTATTTGTATCATTGGTACAGTGAGTTTTAGCCTACTTATTGGGGAGACCTTGTTAATTTTTTTTTTAAATATCTTTGTCAGTTTTGAATATTTATAGCAATTTCCGTAGGGGAAACTTTGCCGACATTTTTAAAAAGTTTTTGTAATCCTCGTTAACTAACTATTACTAATTGGGATGCAAATAACTTATATGAAATGGTTTGCATATTGAACAGTTGTTGCTTCATATAGGTGTATACAAGGTTCGTGACACAAGTTTAGGAGGTATAGAGACCTGGGTTGGGAAGTCCGTCATCCAAACCACAGAAGTCCACCTTTCGAATTCGATACAAGCCATTCGGTATTAATTTTTAGTTTACAACTACATATTATGGACGTCGAAACAATGAAATAGTATAGTTTGTTAAAACTCTTCCAAACCACGAAGGCGTTAATGAAATTAAATGGATTTATTTGAAGGCGAATTGATGGATTTAAAGTACTTTAATACGTCTTGTGCAATTTGAAATGACAGTAATTTGGATTGTTTGACAGGGAGTTTTAGCCCATTTATAGGGGAGACTCTGTCGAAATTTTTGTACTTCTTTCTTTGTGAGGGCAATTGACTATTAGGTAATTTATTTTATATTACAACTACCACTTCTTTGTGAGGGCTACATTCGGATTTGATACAAGTCATTAGGTAATTTATTTTATATTACAACTATTGGATCTTTGCCGTCAAATTGAAATAGTATAGTTTGTTAAATTTTATTTCAGTAGAAAAGGACGTTAGAATATGAAATACGGATTTATTTTAAGGCGAATTGATGGATTTAAAGTCAATGACCAACCTTGTAGTATTTTTTGTAATTGGCAAAATCTATATTGCTAAAAAAGTGGCAAAATCTGCTACAGGGAAAAACATTAATTTTGTAAGGTTCATTGTTAGAATATCACATCAATGTGAATGTGGATCTTGTTATGCGGTGTGAATGTGGAGCCCAAATATATATAACTTCCCGTACTTTTCTTATACTTGTACTTTGAAAATTATAGGGTCTCTTGATAATATGTAGTGTGGCAAATGTCATTACAACTTCATATAAACCCTGTTTGGATCGGTTGGCAGGGAGTTTTAGTCCATTTCGTGGATTGGTTGGCAGAGAGTTTTAGTCTATTTTTAGGGGAGACTCTGTCCAAATTTTTTAAAAATTTCGTTGGGAGTTTTAGGCTATTCATATCGTCATTTATAGTATATTTCATACCTGTTTTTAATTTTTTCATAAACATCTGGATCGAAATTAGTCTATTTAATAGTGCCAATTTCGACCTAGAGGCCACCCTCTTTCATTTGTTTGGACTCTTGGACTACTAATTCTGATTTATTCTCCCCAAAATAGGGATTCATTTCACAGACATGTCTGTAGAAAGACCTCTGCGGGTAAACCTATACTGGGGAGGAGAAATACATTACGAGGGTGACTTTGTTTGTTATTTGTCTCGTACTTCCAACCGGACATTCACTTTGAGTCATAGAATTGGATACGGGGAGTTGGTTGACAGGATTCACCACTATATTGGGATCGATAAAGGGATGTTCAAGCTAAAATTGTTTCTTCGTCAACCGTTGGAGAGTTCCAAATATACTGTTTCCGCAGTGGTGGATGATGAAACTCTTGATGTAATGTACGATCTTTGGATCGAAAAAGTTTCATACATGGCGGAAATTTATATCGAGAAGGAAGAAATCGTCCAAATGCCTGTAGTTAATTGCGTATTCACTGGACCAATAGGTAATGTTGGTCCAATGATGTCGCTTGTACATGCATTCATGGATCCAACAAAGTTTAACTTTGGTTCTAGTTCAGTCGTTCTAGAGATTTCATCGGCATCTCACTATATGCATGATGATCGATCTATGGATTCATTAGAACCAAGGCTCACATCAGGGGCCATGGGTGCCCAGGAATATTTTCATGGCCTGGATTCGATTCCAAGTTTTGGAGATCCAGGGCCATCATGCCATATTTCTCCACATGGGATCGAGTCTAACTCTGATCAAGGTTGTCTGGGTTCAGCTGAAGATGATGTATATGCTAGTGGGCATGATAGGCTCCTTGCCTCTGAAGAAGATGATCCAGAAGAAGATGACCCGGAAGTTGATGCGGAAGAGGTTGAAGAGTCGGAGTCGCAAGATGTGTCTGGTAGTGATTCGGATGATGAGTATGAAGGTGGGGGTTTAAGAGTAAACTTCCATACCCAACAACCCTTTGTTGGGTATCGGGTTGCCAACACAGAATGCGGAGATATCAGACATAATAGCACAGCTGGCAGCTCTGCATATGTTCCAAGAAGAATGATATTTTTCTCCGATCTTGGGAGTATAGATGATGATGATATAGAAGAGGAGGATGGATTGGAGCGTATTGTCACATTCAGTGAGGTGAATAATAATATACGTCTCCATATGAGATTTGAGAGTAAGCAGCAGCTCACCCGGGCAGTTAGGATGTGATCCATCAATCACAATAGGGAGTTCAGAGTTATTGAGAGTAAGAGTAACACGTGGTTTGCTAAATGCAAATCATCAATTGAAAAAACTCCTTCCACTTCATCGTATCCACCATGCGACTGGAATGTGGAATGTGGCAAATTAGAAAATGGGTCAATGACCATAACTGCTTGGGCGACATGATTAGAAATAACAATACAAGCCTGACGGCTTCTGTTATTTCAAGGCACATACTCCGTAGCATTGAAGATGATCCTGGATTAAAGGTCAAGAACATACTAAGTTTCATTAAAAAAAACTTGAAGTTTGATGTGTCTCACAAAAAAGCTTGGTATGTCAGACGTAAAGCAATTGAGCTTGTGTTTGGATCTTGGGAGGCAAATTTTACAGAACTACCACAGTATCTCGATGCTCTGGTGCAATCCAATCCATGCACCATGGTGGAGTGGTCACATCATTCGGATAGTTCGGATCGAGTTAAGACTTTTAAGTATGTATTCTGGGCTTTTGGACCGGCTATTGAAGCATTTCACGTGTGCAGGCCGATTATATGTGTTGATGGCACTCATTTGCGTGGCGAATACAAGGGCAAACTCCTTGTTGCAGTCACTCAAGATGCGAACAACAAGATTCTGCCAATTGCTTATGCCATAGTTGATGAGGAGACGATTTCCAGTTGGTCGTGGTTCATGGAACAATTAAAATATAATGTGGCACTTGATCGACATCCTATCTGTCATCCCATATGCTGTATGGAGACACGAGTCGTCGAGCGCATTGACCAGACCGAGACAATGATGACAGAACGACTCGACAGACGTGATCGCTGTCTTCGTGCGATCGAGGATCATTTCCATATCCGCTGGTCACCTACTCTGACGCCTCAGCAGGAGGAGGGGCATATTGGTACATCACAGGGTCCTCATGGAAATGAGGAGGCAGTAGACCCTCGTTCTTAGCAGCCATGAAGATCTTTAGCTGATTACATCTTTTGTTGCTATATTTTTCTTTTATTGTGTTCGGTTTAAACTTTGTAGTTTTCATATTGGATTCTCTTGAGCTACTCATGATTTTTTGTACTCTTTTGTTTCATTGTGAACAAAATTTGGATGATCGTGAGGATTAATGGCTTCAATTTGAATCATCACTTATTTTGAGAGAAGTTTCAGTTTCTATTACCTTGTTCACAATGAGGACATTGTTAAATTCAAGTGTGGGGGAAGGATTACTTTATCTTATGGGGATTGTGTTTTGGAATGCATGATTTGAGTTGTCTATAGCTTAAAAATGTCGGAATTTTATTTGGAAATGTTGTATTGTGGTTAATTTTCTTGAAATTTAGGTTGTTGACAGGGAGTTTTGTCCATTTTATGGGGAAACTCTGTAAAAATTTTTTAAAAAATTTTCCAATATTTCAAGTTAATGGCCAAAATGTTCAATTTTGTGAAATTGTGAGTGGATTAATGCATTAATTTTGTGAAATGTGAGAGATATCGATATATGAAGTTCATGTACTAGTTGAAACAAGTGTAAGGATTATCCAGAGGATAAAGTACACAAGAAATTAGGAGGAAAAATGAAGGAAAAAGGAAAGAAGCGAAAAAACTGAAAATTTAATGGCACGGATCCGAGCTCGGATCCGTGAGAGCAAAGAGAGATCCGATCCCTCGTCTGTACTTCCGGAGGAGTGTATCCAAGGTCAGAAGATCCGACCTCGGATCCATCATGGGAAGTCCTCGGATCCTAAAGATCCGAGCTCAGATCTATATTCAACCCTCGGATCCGAGGCTCGGATCTGCCTATCTCTTCAGCAAGTGGCACAGCCGTTTTCCTTTACCTTTTTCACAACTTTTCCAACTATTTTAAGGGACAGATATCGGTGGCACATGTTTCTGCAACAAAAGAGAAGACCAAATGAGTTGTAGACAAAAGAAAACATCTTATCTTTGGTTCAGCTACTGACTACATTAGATATAGCACTCAGGGTTTGAGGCTTTTAGGATTCAGGGTTTTAGGGTTTTAGAGATCAAGATTTAGTGTTTTAGGAGAATAGCACTTTCGGGTTTAGGGTTGTAGGATTTTAGTTTGACAATAGAGTGTCTTGATTAGGACTTTAGATTTTTAATTAAAATAGTAATCCTATCGTGCCACAAAAATATTTTTTAATGGATTTTAATAAACCCAACAACCTTGATTTAATGTTTTAGGGTTTACAAGGATTTGGTTTCTAAGATTTACGATTTAGTGTTTTACGGCTTTAGCACTTAGGGTTTTAGGATTTTTGCATGACAATAAATTTGCCTTGATTATCGCTTTATATTTTTAATCAAAATAGTAATCCTGCCAATAATTGTAAAAGGTAAAACATGTAAGATTTAATCGCTAGATATTTGATTTAATTTTTTTTCTTTTCCTTTTCAACTACCAAACAAATAACATGCACTTCATAAAAATAACTTATATAATTTTTTTAAATAACATTGCGTTATGAAATTTCTAAAATTACAGTTGAAATTGTAACAGATATTAATGACTATTAATTATTAGATTCTTATAACTAATATTCATCGGTGTCAACAAATAAATACGATTCATTAATAACAAAGGAAAATTAGAATTTGATAAAAAAAATTTATTTGATAAAAAAGGAAAAAAAGTTAGTATTTTATTCATAAAATATAGTCAACACCTTACATGTTAACAATTTCATTCTATTTTTACATTGATCTATGAAATAGAAAGAACTATGCATGTGTACTTTTTCCACCATTTAAATGTATTATAATAAAATAACGTATTTCCAACCGTACAATTACCAATTTTTTTTAATATAAAAGAAATATGAATTTTTTTTAGAAGCGCAAACAAAAAAAAATCTTTTGAAAAAAAAAAATTTGAAAAACTTTTAGGGGCAAAAAAACGGTAAAGTTTTAAAAATAACAAATGTATTCTCTGCTAATTACAGATTTTTAAATAACATTTCTCGAAAATATAAGATTAGTAAAGAGCTTTAAATAAATTTTACTACCGACAACATTTTAGTAAAGACAAATTCTACAAAAACACACAACATTTACAGTTAATTTTACATTCTTGGTGGGTGATCGTAAATTTCATTTAACAATTTTTGTTTTTCTAGCAAGTTTGAATTTAATTTTCTGAAGAGTCATACTTATAAATGCGAACATCTAACAAAAATAAATACAATTTTTTGGAGGTCAAATTATCAATGCGAGCTATTTGAAAATTTTTATTTAGCGAAGCTCGCATTTAGCTCTTACTATTTTCTGGAAAATTCTCTAGCTCCCAAAAAAAAAGCAAAAAAATTTAAATTATACTTAGTGTGGGAGCTCCATTGAGCTCGCATTCCGCGAATGCGAGCTCTATTGCCCTCCGAAAAAAAAATTTTAAGGAATGCGATCGCCAACGCGAGATCTTTAAACATTTTGTTTTAATACAAAAAAATCTCTGCCTCCGAAAAAAAAAATAAGCACGAAACTTTTACTGGGCTCTGCTGAGCTCGCATTTCGCGAATGCGAGCTATGCTGAGCTCGCATTCTCCGAATACGAAGACCCCCCTACGGAATACCTCACCAAAATCACCCTTTTGTATAATTTTTTTAAAATTCATCACAAAATTGGAAATTTCTCCCCAAAAGCTTGTAGGACGTTTCCCCTTTCCCTTGTTTCATGTTTATGCTTTTTAGATACATTGAGTCATTCTCTGGTCACTGGTATGAGGAACCACAGGTTGCTGCAATAAGCTTGAAACAATCGACTTGATGCAGCAGCTTTTCTTCTCTTTTTGGATACTGAAGTTGGTAGTTGGTTTGATATCCTCGTTGTTGTTTGCTGTTTATTTGTGATAACATGAGCAATGTTTGTTTCAAGCTGTCCCTTGCGTGTTAATACTATATCTTCATGGTGAGTTCAGGTTTTGGTTCAAGATTGGGTTGCTTCCTTGAATGTTGTAGCTTAACGTTTTCAAACAAAGTAATAAGGTTTTTTGCTGCATTTTGGTTGTTGTTCTTGCTTTCTTGGACCTGGAACATTTTCGTTTGGGATAGTTAAGGGAAGATAACCATGCTTGAACATCGATCAATGGGTAAGTGAATATGTGTGTGAGTTTGGTGGATAAATGGTGAGTCTAATGCAATGTTTCAGCATTTAATCTAAGCGAGCTTGAAGCTGCAAAATTCGCAGCAAAACAAAAAGCCATTGCATTTTCTGTGCGGTTTTCTTTTCCATGGCTGCTCAATGAATCTTTACACTTAAATTGCATGTTTAATTTGGTGTTGAAGGGAAGAAATGGAAGGTTTGGTGCTGAGTTTGTGTATTTGGGTCTAAAAAAAAAAACACTTGAATCATGTTTGAATAATTGCTGGAAAAATAAACATCCAGGTTGCCGAACCATGTTTTGCATGTTTTTCCAGAACTTCACATGATATCTTTCTAGGTTTCTTGTTTGTTTGGATGGTGGTGATTATGTAGTTTGTGGCTTAGTTTAAAGCCGTGTATTCGGGTTTGAAATCTGCATTTTAAAACAAGGTGCAGCAGGTTTTGTTTCGGTTGTTGAAGCTTAATAGAAAGTGTTGCAGAAGTTTGCTTCCTTTCGTGGATTGCATGGGTTGCATGAAAAGCTTCCAATCATTGCATTTCAACCCCTTGCTTCTTGTCTAATTCTACTATGGCCCAAACAATTTGACAAATCAATCAAGTTGACCCCCTCAATTTTCTTTAGTTTTTTGCAATCAAGTCATTACTTGTTTTAATTTTACATGGGTTGTTCATCGTCCCTTAAACACCTTTGATTGATTCAATTTCATGCTTGTTCCCATTTCATGCGATTATTTCTTGATTAAAGTGATACTGTGACAGCCCCACCTCACCCTAAGGCGAACCAAAGGGTTCGGCGGACCGCCTGCCCAGCTCTCGCCGGGACTCAGTCGTTCAGTTTAGAGCGATCTAATACGTTCCGGAACATACAAACGCGTGTAAACAAGTCAAAATCACAAAATAAAAAAACGAAAACGGAGTCGGTTATGAATAGTAACCGCCCCGTCAAAATCCAACCAAACGTCAAGCAAATATTTACATCTCGAAATTAAGCATATACAACCCAAAGGGGCATACCAAAGTGACTCAAAAGTGGATACATGTACGGTTTACCAAATTCAAAAGAGGAACGGACCCAAAAAATACATTTAGGGTTTCAATCAATGAGCTATACAAAAAATATGTCCAACTAGCTCAATTCGGCAACCAATTGTCAAATCGAGTCCAAAAGTATTTATTTTCCTGTAAGGAAAAACAAAAAGGAACGGAAAGGGGTGAGCTTGCGCTCAATGAGGTACCAGACATATAGCAGTAAGAAACATGGAACTTCATATTCAATTAATCACATATGTGCATCAAATAAAGAAGTGAACAAACACCATAGACAGAAAGGATACGGGTGGCTCTCAGGAGCCAAATTCCCATTCGCTTCACCGAAACTTGATCGAAATAACAGTTGACACTCCGTCAACGTTACAGAAGTAACCAATACCGTAGACTCAACTTTCTTCGACTCCTTCCACCTCACATACCCCCACCGGGCCCGAAATCCAATCAGATCAGAATTGGTAATACTCGAGTATACCGGAATCAAGGGTCTCAATACCCAAAGATCCCAAAACAGACTACCGTGGTTCGTTATCTAATCGACCAGGCCCTTGCCGGCCCGACTCGAGTAACTGGCCACAGGTGTTGAGCTCAGAGGTCCCAGAAAGGTCGTTGGATACAAGCTTCCAAACGACGTCAGAACAGATACAGATCCAGATACAGATAACAGATACAGATACCGATAGCAGATTCAGATACGCGTTCAAAATTGGCATATGAACA
>NW_020864588.1:0-45034 GCF_003713205.1 Coffea eugenioides
GTGTGTCACCTTAGAGCCTCGCGTGGTTCTCAACCCCTTCCCTCAAAATAGGGGAGCACTTCATACGTGCACGTTTACTTATTGTTATCCCATTTTATTTTATTTTCGTGGGCGCCATCCCACACTGCCTTGTAGGACTAGGATCGATTGCCTTGGGTAGGCGGATGGTGTGCTCTGCGCCCATAGCGCTACCTAAGGGATCACTCGAGCCACCGACCAAGGGCCCTGGGAGTGATGACCCTTCGCTTTTAGGTCTGAAGGCTTGGGAGCCGAAGCTTTATCGAGTCTAGGCATTAGTGAACCCCAACCTCATGCATCCATTATAGAATTTTCCTAGGCTAGAGTCAACCTCACCCTTTTAAGCACATTAGGCACGAGGGAAGGGGTTCCACCCCTTTTATTGCTTTCATTGTATTTCTTTTCTTAATTGCTCCCAATGTGTTGTGTACTATCAATTGCACTAACCATTTCTTTGTTTTCTTGGCCTGCATTCATGTGCCATAGCAATAAGAGGCCTCTTTGGCACTCTTTTAGTGACTTACCCACTAGATAACTCACATGTTTAAATTTCAGTCATTACACTTAATTTTCAATAAGTACATTTCATTTTAGGCCTTTTCCCCCCGATACATTATTTATGTCCTTTAGGTCATATTTGTCACATATTTACATCGCTTTAATAAATGGCATCATGCACAAACCATAGAAAGGGAATGCCACATAGGGAATCCCGTGTTTAGGAATAAGCCACCTTGTGTCTCGGATACTTAATCCAGTAAGACTTGCACGTTTACATTTTTGTACCATCCAAAGGGGTAGTGCACAAGGTAAGGTAGGATCCGATCATTTTCATAGAGTGATCTTTGGAATATGAGCATCTAATAATCACTTTTTGGCCATTTTATCAACAATTGGTAAAAATCCCTTGCGTGAAGGACATTAATTTGAAGAAATTTACAAATGATTCCTCTTATTGAGACGATAAATAAATTGAGGCCAAAATTTGATTTTTAGAAGGTCATAGACTAATGCACCTCAATAATTTTGAAATAACCAATGGCCGGACAATTCAACCAATCCATTTTGCCAATTCCTTCAATAAATCATCAATTCATTTGACCAATTTACCCTTTTAGGGTCACCTGGTCGATTTTGAATAAATCGTCGATTCATTTGACCGATTTACCCTTTTTAGGGTCGTTCGGCCGATTTTTGAACAAGTCACTAATTCAATTTCATTCATTTGGCCAATTCACCCATTTTTAGGGCAACCGAGCCGATTTTGAATAAATCAAGTTTCGTTCAATCTATTTGATCAACTTACCCTTTTTAGGGTGATCTGATTAATTTTGGATAAATTGAATTTCATTCAATTCATTTGACCTGTTTCCCTTTTTAGGGTAATCCGGTCGATTTTTAATAAATTGTCAATTAGGATGTCAATGTCGAATTTCAAAATGAATTTCATTCAATTCATTTGACCTGTTTCCCTTTTTAGGGTAATCCGGTCGATTTTTAATAAATTGTCAATTAGGATGTCAATGTCGAATTTCAAAATGGAAAACCTAGTCGATTTTGAGAAAAGCATCCATTGCATCCAGCCATTTGATCAGTTGGAGTTTTGACCCGTGCTTCACTGGGAAAAGGTCCAATCTCTTCGATAGGAAGTTCGTCAAGGTCAAACCCGTGCGTTTTTGCAAGTTTTTGTATCGATCAAAAGTGATCAATCTCTTCTCATTCCAATGGGCCAAATTTTTCAAATTATTTTTCACTCCATAAGCTGATCGGATCCATCAGGTATTGTATAGTGCCTGCTCTGGAGGATTGCATCATCATTCTAGGCCTACCCTTGGCACAAAAAGGGCTCCCCCCATAGGACATGCATCCGAATTTTCTGGATATCTACTAACTCTTGCCTTTTTCTTTTCCTTTTCTTTATTTTCTTTGGAATAAATTAAGCGAGGGTTGAATCTAAAGGCAATTCCTTTTAAAATTCTCAGGTAATATTTAAAAATAGCTTCTCGTCGAAGCCCCATCATAACGCGATCCCGCAGTCAAGCCCAGAAGAATCGTGTAAATATGAATTCAGAACCGGAACAGTCGGATAGGTCTGCTACAACCGCCCAACCTGAGACTGCAAGTTTGGGGGTCCAACTGACCGAGATGCTTACGAAGTTTGGTGAGATGGCATCTGAAATGGCCGCCCAAAAGAAATTAATCGATGAGCTTATCAGTAGCGGAGTTCAACCCGAGCCTGTACTCGTCAGTCAATCGGGGCCAGAATCATTGGTCGTGCCCACAACCCAAACCACTTCTACTCCACCCTTCATCATTCCATCCGAAGGAACTTTCACCTATCCCACCATAAATTTGCCATACACTTACCCTCCTAACCCTTCGTTCTTTCCTACTCACATGCAAGGTCCCCAACCGCAAATCACTTCGAACATACCCCCCGAGCCTCATACCTTTTATCACACTGCTTTTGAGCCATTCCTACCCGACCATATTGTTCAAACCAAGCCAGAACTGGGGGAATCTTCCGCTCCCGTTGATATAAAGCTGCTCAAACGCCTTGACCGTTTTGATGAGTTTATGAAGAGGAGTCAGGGGTTGAACAAGCAAGGAGTCCTGGATTATGATGAGCTTTGTCTCTTTCCAAAAGTGCAATTGCCTGAGGGGTTCAAAACCCCTAAGTTTAATAAGTACGATGGAACTGGCAATCCCAAAACGCATCTCCGCCTGTTTGCTAACAAATTGGGAAGGCCCATAGATGACGAGAACCTGCCTCTAAGGTTGTTCCCGGAAAGTTTGGAGGGGGATGCCCTCGATTGGTATTCTAATCTGAAGCCCGAAGAAGTAAAAACCTGGATCGACTTGTCCAAAGCTTTTGTAAGGCAATACGAGTATAACTGCGAGCTGGCTCCTACACGAACCACGTTGGAAGGGACAAAGAGGAAGCCTTCTGAAGATCATAAAACCTATGCTAAAAGATGGAGGAAAATAGCTGCAAAAGTCGAGCCACCAATGACTGAAGATGAAATCATTCGCACCTTCATTAAAGCACATGATCCGCCGTACTTTGAAGAAATTTTCCGCATGACTGGATGCTCATTTGCCGCAATTGTTAATAAGCTTGAGGAATTTGATGATTTCGTGAAAGCTGGAAAGATTGTAAATGTGTCTGCCCTCAAATCACAGTTGGATGCTTTGCAAAGCCAAGGTAGTAATGGGAAGAAGCAACAATTCCAAAAGAAAGAAGGGGAAACTGCTTTTGTCTGGAATCGAAACCCTGTTCCAATACCCAGACCTCGACAATACCCTACCTACTCAAACCCTTACCCTTGCTATTCAAACCCTCATCCTGTTTATCACATTAATATCCCTCATCCTCGACCTCGACCAAGTTACCTAAACACACCTACAACACCATTCCATATTTCTCCACATAACTTTCAAACTAGACCTCGCTCTCCTTATCATCCAAGACCCACCTTACCCGCCAACCATAATTACAACTATCAACAAATCGCTGGCATCCGAGACCCGGCCCGATATAGAACTTTTACCAATTTAGGTCGGCCCTTGGATCAACTGTATGAGCAGCTCAAGGCCGTGGGGAAAATTGGTACAATACCTCCTAAAGTCTATACTAAAGGAGTTCCCCCTGGTTATAATCCTCAATCTTTTTGTGCCTACCATTCTGGAGCTCCTGGACATTCTACTGTCAATTGTTGGGTACTTAAACATAGAATCCAAGACATGATTGAGGCCGGAGACATAATTTTGAAAGGAAGGGAAGAACAAGGACCAAATATAAGTACAAATCCTTTTCCTGAACACAAGGACACCTTTGAGGCATCCACCTCCAATGACGAAATTTGAAAGAGCTCTTCACAATTTGGATGGCTGACTATCTTCCCTCTCGAAGGGAATTTTGATAAATCTAGGGGTTGTCATTTGCTAAAATTCAGGAAAACTTTTTCTTGCATATGTACATAGCTTAATGAAAGCATCTTTTGCAATTTGATTATTTGTTTATTTGATTATTGCTTTGGATTTTTTGTTAATTCTTTGAGATGGCCAAAGGTGAAGTTATTTGACTCTTTTGAATATCACTGTCTAGGAATTTGATGAAACCCTTTATTGAAAATCCCTCCATTAAAAAGCCCTCATTGAGAAATTCCTTCATTGAGAAAGCCTTCATTAAGAAAATCCTTCATTGAGAAAGTTTTCATTGAGAAAAACCATTGAAAAATCCCTTCATTAAAAATCACTTCACTGGAAAAATCCCTTCATTAAGGAATCCCGTCACTGAAAAAATTCTTTCATTTGAAAATTCCTTCATTGATAAATCCCTTCATTTGAGAAAATCTCTTTCCGGCCAGGTTGGAAGTTGATTGGTTAAAACAGTGTCATTAACGATTGATTCTGATTGATGAAAAGGAGTTGAATGCTATGTGCCATGACCAATATTGTCAAAATGCATGGCCTATGTTCATAACAAAAGGGTCCGCCACCGATATCCTGAAGAAGGGAACAAAGTGCTAATGTGATTCAAATTGACAAAGCTTATTGGATGTTCAAGAGGTATTGCCTGGAGGAGTACTCATTTTGGGCAGAAATGGAAGGACAGACATTCCCTCGACCTATCAACTCAGACATGTGTAAGAAATTCTTTATTTGATTATGCAAATTCCTTCTAGGAAATCATGCAAGAGACGAGGCAAAAGTCAGGCCATCTTCCTTTCCAATCAAAACATTTCATCCCTAGTCGTCCCTTTTGAGTTATCAGAACAATAATTTTTTCGTTTGGCAGCCCCTGAAGATTGCAAACCCCACACTGGGGCAAATTCATTTTGAAAAGAGAGGATTAGAAGGGGAAAGCCCTACACTGGGGCAAATTTATTTTTGAAAATGCGGAAAAAAAAAGAGAAAAGAGATGAAAAGGGAAAAAGAACCCCACACAGGGGCAAATTTAGTTTTTGAAAAAAAGGGAAAAAGAGAAAAAAAATGCAAAAGTGAAAAAATGCAATGAAGAAAATGCAAAGAAAGAAAATCCAATCAAACTGGGGCAAAATTTTCCTCAGTTACGTTCAAAATTGGAAATAATTTCAAAATGATGCAATCTCAGGCTATTTCACACCCCTCTCATCAAAGTTTGCTTTCAAGCCTCAACTTTTCTTGAAAAACACCCCACCTGACTTCATTTCAAAAGCCCAAAGTCCTGGCTTTCGTCATTTGCCGTATTTTCTATTGGGAAGTTTGCTAATCAACTGGCAAGTGATGTCCATAATGCCTTCGCCTAATCTTACAAGGGAAGCGCATTTTACTGATGTCAGCAATCTTCAGTTCATGCTCCTGAGTCGATTATGGTTGAGTTTTTCCATTGTTCCTTAGGTGAAAACCCGAAAGGGCACCTCAAAAGAAAAGGAACAAAACAAAAGAAAAAGAGAAAAACAAAAACAAAAACAAAGCAAAAGAAAAGGAGTGGGGGCAACCTTGGTGAAAACCCGAAAGGGCGCCAAGGTAGGATTTCTGCAATGAGCAAGCACAAGGAGGAACAACTGGTGGTTTGATCCATTTGGATTTCTCCTCATTTTTGTCATACCCCTGCCAATATTGAATTCCAGAACAAGGATATTCAGAGATTCGAATACGCATCCTTTGGCCAAAGCTGTGTCATTTTGTAAAACATTCTTTGGCAAATACATTCTTAGGAAACTCATTTTTACCAAATTTCTTGCATTCATGGCATTTTTGTAGAATTTAAGCACAAATAGTTGTGAGTGCATTTTTGTGCATATTCATTTTTACATGACATGTGAATTTTTCTTGCATTGAATTGTGGTAAATGACAACCCCCGTGGTTTACTCGAAGCATACTTGGGTTCAGTCATCTCTTAAAAAGGGCTAAGGCGCAACCAAGCCAATTACGAAGGCTTCGCAATATGGCAAAATGCTTACCCGGTCAGTCTGGAAAAGCAGAGACATTTGAAATGATAAATCCAACCAAGTCAGATGCCGCGGCCAACTTTGACGAAGGCATCAAAAGGCTTATGTTTACACGATTCTCAAAGGCAGACGGATCAAATGATGGTGGCAATTTCTTTTGTTTTTTCTCTTTTATAGAAAATTGCATGCACAGATGAAAGTAATCACACCTTGCATCGGTGTTGGAAGGAGTCCTCTGGTGAACAAAGGCAAATCGAAAATGTTGCAAGTAAATTTGATCAAAAGGTGCAACAGCATGGCGATACAGAATCAACTATGGACTCAAGTTACAAAAATCCATCATACTGGAGCAAATTAATTTTTTGGAAAGGTTCTCAAAAGTCGAAAAAGAAAAGCGAAGAGAAAAGAAAATCATCAATCAAAAATTAAAAATCAAATCAAGTTTAATCTCGGCAGGACCGGGTTTAATCCCGCTGACCGCCATCTCACATTGGGACCGGGTTTCATCCCGCCAATCTCGGCAGGACCGGGTATAATCCCGCTGACCGCTTTTTATCAAATTGGGACCGGGTTTCATCCCGCCAATCTCGGCAGGACCGGGTTTAATCCCGCTGACCGCCATCTCACATTGCCGGGTTTCATCCGCCAATCTCGGCTATAATCAATCAAATTGGGACCGGGTTTCATCCCGCCAATCTCGGCAGGACCGGGTATAATCCCGCTGACCGCTTTTATCAAATTGGGACCGGGTTTTATCCCGCTGACCGCCAATCTCGGCAGGACCGGGTTTTATCCCGCTGACCGCTTATTTCGGCAGGACCGGGTTTTATCCCGCTGACCGCTTACCTCGGCAGGACCGGGTTTTATCCCGCTGACCGCCAATCTCGGCAGGACCGGGTATAATCCCGCTGACCGCTTTTTTCGTTGGGACCGGGTTTCATCCCGCCAACCTCGGCAGGATCGGGTATTATCCCACTGGTCGATCATCATGGCAGGTTCGGGTTTAATCCCACTGACCAATTCATTACTAGGGCAAATCTGTGGATACATTCTCAAATAAAGTCTTATGCAGTTTTCTTCATACAATCCCATTTAAATTCCTGTTCGGGTCTACCCCGTTTTAAATTTCTGTTCGGGTCTATCCCGTGGGTCTATCCCAAATTTTAAATTTCTGTTCGGGTCTATCCCCCAAATTTAAATTCCTGTTCGGGTCTACCCCGTTTTAAATTTCTGTTCGGGTCTATCCCGTGGGTCTACCCCAATTTTACATTTCTGTTCGGGTCTATCCCGTGGGTCTATCCCAACTTTTAAATTTCTGTTCGGGTCTATCCCCCAAATTTAAATTCCTGTTCGGGTCTATCCCGTAGGGCTATCCCAATTTTACATTTCTGTCCGGGTCTGTCCCATTTTAAACTTCCAGTTCGGGTCTATCCCATTTTAAATTTCTCGTCCGAGTCAGTCTCATTAAAAGGAGTCAGTCCTCATGTCAATAACAGCAGTCGTTCGAGTAGCTGAAGCCGAATGACTCAGGTAAGTATTTGGTGTCTACTTCTTTGTCTCAAGTTTTTTCAAAACTCAGACAAAGAGGGGCAAACTGTAGACACCAAATTTTGAATAATTTTATGTAGCATCTGTTTCATGATTTTCATTTTAGATTGCTTGCATTTTAGTTCGTTATTGTGTGTTTTGCACTATTAGTTGTTATGATATTTTAGTTTTATTCATTTTCGCCCTTTTAGTTGACCTATTTCATTTGCTATTTATTCTTGTTTACTTTTAGTTTTAGTTTTTAGTTTCAGCTTTTAAGTTTAAAATTAGCATAGAGTTTTTAGAAAAAAGAAAAGGAAAACATCAAAAATATGTTTATTTCTTTAAATTCAATCTTTGGGCACTTTAGTTATTTTTATTAAGTTATTTTGAGAAAAATAAAATGATGAAAAGTGAAAAAATTGAAAAATTAAAAAATGGCCATTTTTGTTTAGTTTTTTGTTTAAAATTATTTTTGTTTTGTTATAATTATTATTACCTGGTTTGTGTAATTTTGTTATTATTATTATTTATTTTTTATTTTATCATTTCTGTAATTATCAAGTTGTGTTAAAAAAAAAAGAAACCGCAGCATGCACGCTGCAATTTTTTGCAGCGTGCGAAGGACATTCACAAGAGGCCATCGGATGGCTGGGGAGAGAGGCGTTGAGCTGGGGTATTCTAAAACCATTGAGATGAGGGTTTTTTTAGTAAGCCATCAGGGTATAAAAAGAAACTGGGGGTTTAGGCGTGAAGGGGAAGAAATTGTTTTGGGCTGACGGCTAAGAGAAAACGAGAGAAAACCAGAGAAAGCTAAAGCTAGAGGTTGAGAGTGAAAGAGAGGGAACCGAGAGGGGAGGTGGTGATAGTTTGAGAGGAAAAGAAAAGGAAGGTGGAGCTTTGGGTAAACCAGAAAGTAGAAAGGGGAAGTTACGGGCTGAGGATAGAGAGAGATCTCCGGTTGAACAAAGAGAGGAGGAGCAAGGGGCCAAGGCTGAACGGAGGAATCTCACCACCACCTGAGGCTGTTCTTTGAAGAGAAATCATCACTGAAATCTATCAGGAAATAGCATTGTAAGTTTCCTTTCCCTTTCCTGCAGATAAATTGAACATGAAGCTATGCTTGAATCGATAAACGGGGTCAAGAGTCTTGGTGATGATCTACGATTATAGCTTAAAGGTGGTGCCTTTTGCTGGCATGATGTGCGATGGGTATGTTGTTTGTTTGGTGTGGATTGTGTTTAGTCCCTAGGCTATAGCTCAGTAACAAGATTCCAGCTTTGAAAAGAAAGGACATTCATGACCTGAACGTTTGAATTATTGAACAAGTTGTGAAGAAGAATGGCATGTTTTTGTTTTTCTATTGTCTTGGTCTGTTCGGATGTTAGAGCAGTGTCTTGGTTGTTGCTGAAACTTTTTGTTTAGACTAAAATCTGGGATTCGTCGCTTAGCCGATACACCATATGCATACCCAAACTGAAATTCTGATTTTTGGGCCTGTGCTGAGAAATGATAGGAGAGTTATAGCAGTTTTGTTCTTCCTTTTCTGCATTTTTCCAGAATTTTCGTATAGTATCTTTCAAAGTTTCTGGTCATTGGTCTGTAATCATCATGAAGTTCTGTTGCTCAATTTAAAATTGTGATGTTAAGATGAAAAATATCTAATCGAAGCTGCGCATTCGAATCAAAATCTGGTCTTCATGGAAAGGAAGGTCGTGACTGAAATTTTGCAGCAAGGGTTCATATCATTTAGTGGTGTTTTGTCCTTCCCCTCTCCCTTCCCCAAGTTTGTGCCTCTAGATTCTTGCATTTGGTTTGTCCTACCTGAATTCGTTTAGGCTGAGCAAGGGAGTTGCTGCAATAGAAAATTTCAGCAAGTTTCACTCTCGTTTTGCTGAAAATTTTCATTCATAGGCAATGGTTTCAGTTTTCGTTTATTCGTTGGAGTGTTAAATGTTCTTGATTGGAGATGATTAGAAGGTTTTGCATGAACTTTGTTTGCCAAAAGATTGCATTTGATGGTAGAAGTTTGTGGACAAAAATGCAGCTGGCTGTTTTCTTTAAGTTGCAGAGGCAACATTGACCAGAAAATTGCAGAAAAATCTTGTTCCTCAAATCATTTTTGTTGCATTTTGAGTTTAAAACCTGTTTGATCTTACTCCTACCTTTGCTTCAAATCTCTGCATTTTGATTCAAGTGGAGATACTTGGGTTATTTGCCTGAATATAGATTCGGCCAAATGGATAGGAAATTGAATGAGACTATGCAACCGTGAGTTTGCAGCATGCTTGAGTTTTTCCGTGACCTTTTGCACTAGTTCTCCTATGTTTCTTGTTTGTTTAGATGTCAAATTCATGTCTTGTTTGTTTAGTTCAAAGTTTAGGTGTTAGATCAAGGAAATTTTGGTTAAGGTTGCTTGAATCTGAAATCTGGTCTTGGAATGTGAAGCTAAGAAAGTTACAGCAGTTTCATTCTTCAAATGTTTTGCCCACTTTTTTATGATTTTGCATGGTTTTTTTTTAAGTTTCCTATTTGTTTGGATGATAGTGATGGTGTAGTTTGCTACTAGTTTAAAGTTGTGAATTTGGACTTGAAATCTGTTCTCGAAAAAGCTGTGCTGGAATTTTGTTTCGGTTGATGAAGTATGACAGAAATTCTGCAAAAAAAAAAAAATGTCTTCTACGTGAGTTGCATGCTTTTGCATGAAGAATGTCCAAGAAAATTGCAGCTTTACTCCCTTTAGTTTCCATCTATGTTTCAAGGGCCCAATTATGTGTTTGTTCTTACAATTAGGTCCTAAAACACTTGCACTTTAACCCCCTAAGTTCCCCCCTTGTCTTGTTATGGTCCAATTAGTTGAATAATTTAATCACTTTTGTCATTCTAGAATCTTAATTGCTTTTGGTTTGCTCTGACATGATTTTGGGTAAGATGTTTAGTGAGTTTTAGGATGCATTTTGAGGTTCAATAAGTTTTAATAGAATTTTTTAGCTTGGATTTGTGTTCTAATCACATTTTTGCATTTGATTTTTATGGGTCTCATCTTAAGTCATCAATTTTGGTATTTTATTTTACTCTCTTTCAGAAATTTTCAGTCCTTCTAATTAAGTCCCTCTTGCATTAATTGCTTTGTACATGGTTGGTTTGTCTATGTAAATACTTTAGTTGACTCAATTTAGTGTTTAACTTTCATTCTTCATATTTAATTTTTGTTTCATGTGATTATTTGATAATTTAAGTGGTACCTTGACCTTTTTATTATTTTGGAGGGTAAGTTAGTAATTTCACTACGTTAGGGCGTCGCTTCAAGGGAGGTACACTCTATCCTTCATTTGCACTTCATTTGACCCTACGTGCTCTTACGTGTTATGTGAATATGCATGCCTACTCCGCTTTCCTTACCTCCTTGCATGCATTTACTTGCTTCCCCTTTATGTTTTATGGGGTATGTGTACACCTCTTGGCTTGTAATAGATAGGGCTCGGAGAGCATCTGGTCCATTTCCCCTTCCCCTTTATGTTTTATGGGGTATGTGTACACCTCTTGCCTTGTAATAGACAGGGCTCGGAGAGCATCTGGTCCATTTCCCCTTCCCCTTTATGTTTTATGGGGTATGTGTACACCTCTTGGCTTGTAATAGATAGGGCTCGGAGAGCATCTGGTCCACTTCCCCTTCCCCTTGGTTGCTTGCTTTCGTTGCTACATGTTTAATTGCTTTATTAGGCTCTTGCATCTAGTCGAGCATGCTAAGTGTTACGTGCTATGTGTTTACGAGCGTTTTGGCATGTCTACTTGCTTTCATAACTATGAATGAATGGAATGGATGAATGTACGTCACCACACTAGTCCAACGCTAGTTGTGGCTCATTATTTCATTAGGACTTCATAGAAAGGGCTAGTCCAACGCTAAACCCAATAGGATTTTTCCTTTGTTTTTCATTAGTACATTATTTGCCTGTTCACTACATATCATGCATTTTTCCTTAGTTTTATCATCTGGCATGCTCCTCGAACCTCTTTTCCCCTCATTTTAGGATTTTTGCATCTCATACTAGTTATAGGGTTCATTTGCTTGAAAGTCCCCTTAAATATGGGATATAGACGAGTGTGGCTTTTTCTAAGCCTTAGCACGCTTGTATCCTCTCTATAAAAGGGTAAATTGAGTCACGACTTAGGTCTCCCCGTACCCAATATGCATGAATTCCCTAGGCTCATGCATTCTCAATCCACTCTATCATCACACTTTCACTTTTGTCTCATTTGCACACATGCACCTTTTTATCACTTTCACTTGCACACGAACACTTTTTTCACTTGCACACGAACACTTTTTTATCTTCACTTGCACACGAACACTTTTATCTTCACTCGCACACGAGTACTTTCATCTTCATTTGCACACCGACACTTTCGCACTTTTCTTTAAATTGCATACATGCATTTTTGCCCACTTGCACTTGGAGTATATATTTGCATTCAAAGACATTTGCACACCTCCACTTATATCGTATTTTTATCATTTTTTTTTTAACTTCACACAAACTCACACTTTCACATGGCATGCATTCCACTCATTTTTACGTCATTTAGGATTACACGTGACCTCTCCAAAGGATCATTATTGGGCTCCACAATTAATGTGATTGGCACCACTCAACCTTTGAAGAGAAATTTCCCCCATATCCCCCTAGGTCTAGGTTTGTGCATTCATATAGACATATCCAACACGCGATACATACCTTGGGTAGAAAAAATAGGAAAAATTGGTTTAAGTCACGCAACTAGCCTTGGCTAGGTCGAAGGGGTGCCTTGGATTTTTATCCTTGCCTTCCCCTTCGTCAAATGTGACCCCCGATCCCTCTTTTTGGTTATGTAGACCCAAAAGTTCTTTAAAAGGGTTTATTTATTTTTTTCATTCAAAAACAAAAACCCATTTTTTGGGTGACTTGGTACACCCTAACCCTATACCAAGTGGCGACTCCATTTTTGATACAAAAAACCCTTTTTGAACTTTATATGGCCAAACCGTCGCATTATCAAGTCTCATGGCCTTTTACTTTTCATTTACACACGTTCACATTCCATTACACCACTCACATCTCACACCACACTACACTATTTCCACACATCATCATCTTCGAAAAGTGGGGCGCGACAGTAAGTAAATCTCAATCCAAGAGAAAGTACAATATTCACTTTCGGCAAAAAAATCGAGAAAAAAGGTAGATAGTTTTTATCTCCCAAAACTTCAAATTTCGTGACCCAAAAGTTAGAATATAAAGGCCGTTCACATTTTCCAAACTAATGGAGATAAAATCATCCAAAACTGCACTCATTTCATAAAAATTGTTAAAGTTAAACGTTTCAAGTTTTGAGTAGGAAAGTTAAGAAATTCTCTAAGAATCACTCGAGTTAAAATGCTCCATTTTTAAAAATTGAAGTTCATTTCTCAAGTACGAAAATGAGGCGCAATAACCAAGAACGTTAGCAACTAAGAAAATGCATCAAGAGAGCCTTATTCCATCGAAAATCGAGTTTCAAAAACGAAGGTGTTAAAGTCATAATAGAACTTGTATCATTCATGAAATTGAGTTTAAAATGAGCCATCAATCTAAAAAGGAAGTGAAAAGTTCTTAAAAGTTTATTTCCTAAAGAATCAGAAATTTTCAGCTTTAAGCGACAAAACTTGGAAAATCAAATCTCGAGTTTGGTAGGTCCAAAAATGGAAAAATTTATACCGTTGGAAACTAGATTAAAAGAACTAAAACTTCTCAGAAGACACTTTTCAAAAATTTCAACCAGAAAGGATTCAAATTTCAGCTCAAAGTTACAGATTCAAGAAGACAGGACAGAACCAGTCTTGGTTTTCAGCAATGTTTGGAAATTCGGAAAAATTCACAGAAAGTGAATCAGCCTCTTAAATTTATAACACAACAAGAGTTCCAAATCAAGTTTCAAATAAAATAAGTGGAACTAAATTTGGAGTTTTGAGCAACAAGATATAACAGTTTGAAGTCGGCTGATTTTTGCAACCTGATCAGTGGATTTTCAGATTTGAAGAGAAATCTTTGGGCCTCGAAATGATATTGAAATTACACCAAATTTGGTATACTTAAACTTCCATATATGGACTACTTCTCTATCAAAATTTAGGTAAAAAATCGCACGGAAAAGCAGTTAACGAAATGACCCAAGTTTGTGAAATTTCTCGAAGCTAATCTGCCAACCCTATCTCTCTTTCTTTTTTCAAAAGTTTTGTCCAACGAAATCAGCCCCAATTCGCTCCATTTTTTAAACCAAGATTCCATAAACATTTAATGAGCAATTTATGGGTAAATGACACTAAATTTTTTGTAATATAACATCCCAAAACAGCAGGGAAGGGAAAATTTTCCAGTTTCCAGTTTTGATGCAGTTTTGAAATCAAACCATATCTAACTCTACACAACTCCAAATTGAGAATGGTTTATGGCTTTAGAAACTAGGTTCAAACTACTACAATTCCTTAGAAGACATTGTTATAAAAATCTTTTCACAAGTGGGACAAAATCGAGCCACAAGTTGCAGCTTCCCAGTTTCATTCGGACAAATAGGCAAAGCAGGATAGTCCACTTTGCCGGTTCGCTACGGGTTGCTCAAAATGCACTAGCTTGGAAATTTTATACCGTTGGAAAGCTATTTGTAAGCCCCGATGCAACCAAATACAACCAAAATACTCAACCAGACAAGTAGTCAAATAAATACAATGACAAAGAATATAAGCAATTTTAAAGCACAAAAATAGAGTAACAATAAAGTAAAAGAAATTCAAACCAATCAAACTCCCAAGTTTCTTCCAAACTTGGAGTTGAATCCACCAAATAGTTTCTTCAATTGATGGTAGTGCTAACCAACTTGTACAAGTGAAGGCTTACTCCTTCCTCACCCCAAACATACTTTGGTTGAGCAAAGGAATTTTACTACTCTCCAAGTAAACCCTCAACTAGCTACAATTGAAAGCTTACCCATTCAATTAAGAACTACTTTATACAAGTGAGGCAACCTTTATCAAGGTTTTACCACTCCAAGTGATAGGTTCACCTTCACCAAGGTTTTACTCCTCCTAGAGAGTAACCTTCACTTGAGCAACCTCACAACCCAACTTTCCCAACCCCTTATACAACCAACAAAGAATATTTCTACTCAAAGATCTCACTTGTAAGCTTGTATTTAGTGTTGGCCAAAAGTCCGTGTCTTCTTGTGCTTTGGGGTATTTATAGAAGGTGAGAAATGGCTCCAAAAGGCTCTCCAACGGTCAAATATTAAATGCTGTCGAAACTAGCCGTTGGCCTGTCGGACGTCCGAACCATTTGCTCTGCGTCCGAACCATGCGTCCGAACCACCTATCGGACGTCCGAACCATTTGTTCTACGTCCGAACCCTGCGTCCGATAGAAGTCAGAATGTTCAACGTTCATTTTTTTTGTGTCGGACGGCCGAAGCAATGAATGAGCGTCCGATCCTCTACGTCCGAACCTTCATATTTCTTAACTTCTCTTTGATTTAAATCTTTTCGATTCTCTTTTGGATCAATGACCTGTTCTAACAAATTTCTCACATAAAAACATTAGTCCAAATCTACATTTTGGTTTGTTAATCATCAAAACCAAGAACTGATCAACCAAGGTCAACAATCTCCCCCTTTTTTATGATGACAAACAAAATGAAGATTTCTTTGATCAAATAAGTTCAAATAAAACTCCCCCTTAGAAAATGCCAACATACAAAGAAATTTCAATAAATCCTACTCCCCCTTTTGGCATCAATCAAAAAGCAAACTCCCCCTTTATTTTTCAAATCAAGACCATATAGAATGTCAAAACTTTCAAAATACCAATTGTAATTTTTTATAGGGTCCTTGGGAGTTAGTACAACATGATCTAGCAATCCACATGGATTTCATACCTTTTCTCATATTTTTCTTTACATAGCAATCATTTTGCATATGTCCAAATTGGAAACAAAAGTGACACATGATAGAAGTATTTTGCACATAAGTGGATTTAATGCAACTAATTTTCTTACTTCTTATCATAGCAAACTTATTTGTGCCTTGAAAAGATTTGCGTTCTTTTGTTTGAGAAAACTTTTGTTTTTCATTTTGGAGAAACTCGTTCAAGTCATTAATTCTTTTCTTTAACAAATTTTGTTCCTCCAACATTTTTTCATAAAACTTTGTTTTCTCTTCCAACTTCCTTTTCAAATTATTTTTGCAATCAAAAACACCTTTTTGATTTTTTAAATCATCATTTTCCATTCTCAAACATTTGTTTTCTTGAAAAAGTTTGGAGTTTTCTTCCAACAAATCATTTATTTTTGTATTCAAATCTTTATTTTTAGCATAAGATTCTCTCAAACTTTTATGCATTTTAATCATAAGAATTTGCACATCATCGTCTTCATTATCTTCATCACTAGAAGAGTGATAAGAATTTACCTCATCTTCTCCAAAGGCCATTAGTGCCATTTGGGCCAACTCTTCTTTTTCTCTTTTTGAATTACATTCATCCCATGTAATTTTGCAATCTCCTCTTGAACTTCTCTTGTTGAAGATCTTCTTGAAACTTTTGATGTGAGGAGTTATATCATTGTCCACTTCCATGTTTTCATTACCCATGAAGGATGGGTTATCCCCCACTTGAGATGCTTTAAAAGCTATGCCTCTCTTATACATTCTTGTCTTTTCTTCCTCTTGCACTTTGAATTTCAGCTTTAATTCATAAGAGGTTAGGGAATTCACAAGAGATTCAATGGACATAGAATTTAAATCCTTTGCCTCTTCTATAGCATTTATTTTGTTTTCCCATTCTTTTGGCAAGGCATTCAAAATCTTTCTATTTTTCTCACCCAAAGAATATTCTTTTCCAAGCAATTTAAGATCTTAAATAATGTCACAAAATCTACTACACATCTTATCAACATTTTCAAGAGGATGCATTTTGAAAAATTCATATTGAGAAACAAGCAAAGATTTCTTTTGTTCTTTAATATCTTGGTTACCTTCATGAAATTCACACAATTTATCCCAAATATCTTTAGCTGATTTACAACCTTTAATCCTACTAGATTCATTTACATCTAATGCATTGTACAATATATACATGGCCTTGGCATTCAAAGAAAGGTATCTCTTGTCTTTTTCATTCAATTCTTGTCTAGTCTTTAATCTACTCAAATTAGTGGTAGAGCCAACTATTCTAGCTTCATAAGGACCATCTTCTACCACATACCATAATTCAATATAAACGGATTGTAAGAAAATCATCATTCTTTGTTTCCACATGCTAAAATGAGAACCATTAAACATAGGTGGTCTATCAATAGATTGCCCTTCTAAAAAGGAAACTTTTATGGTTGCCATGATCTTTACTCTAAGCGGTTAAGCTTAATCTCTAGAAGACCAAGCTCTGATACCAATTGTAAGCCCCGATGCAACCAAATACAACCAAAATACTCAACCAGACAAGTAGTCAAGTAAATACAATGACAAAGAATATAAGCAATTTTAAAGCACAAAAATAGAGTAACAATAAAGTAAAAGAAATTCAAACCAATCAAACTCCCAAACTTCTTCCAAACTTGGAGTTGAATCCACCAAATAGTTTCTTCAATTGATGGTAGTGCTAACCAACTTGTACAAGTGAAGGCTTACTCCTTCCTCACCCCAAACATACTTTGGTTGAGCAAAGGAATTTTACTACTCTCCAAGTAAACCCTCAACTAGCTACAATTGAAAGCTTACCCATTCAATTAAGAACTACTTTATACAAGTGAGGCAACCTTTATCAAGGTTTTACCACTCCAAGTGATAGGTTCACCTTCACCAAGGTTTTACTCCTCCTAGAGAGTAACCTTCACTTGAGCAACCTCACAACCCAACTTTCCCAACCCCTTATACAACCAACAAAGAATATTTCTACTCAAAGATCTCACTTGTAAGCTTGTATATAGTGTTGGCAAAAAGTCTGTGTCTTCTTGTGCTTTGGGGTATTTATAGAAGGTGAGAAATGGCTCCAAAAGGGTCTCCAACGGTCAAATATTAAATGCTGTCGAAACTAGCCGTTGGCCTGTCGGACGTCCGAACCATTTGCTCTGCGTCCGAACCATGCGTCCGAACCACCTATCGGACGTCCGAACCATTTGTTCTGCGTCCGAACCCTGCGTCCGATAGAAGTCAGAATGTTCAACGTTCATTCTTTTTGTCTCGGACGGCCGAAGCAATGAATGAGCGTCCGATCCTCTACGTCCGAACCTTCATATTTCTTAACTTCTCTTTGATTTAAATCTTTTCGATTCTCTTTTGGATCAATGACCTGTTCTAACAAATTTCTCACATAAAAACATTAGTCCAAATCTACATTTTGGTTTGTTAATCATCAAAACCAAGGACTGATCAACCAAGGTCAACACTATTAATGTCTAGTTTCGAATGCCATAAACGGCACTCAATTTCGACTTTTGTCTAAAGAGTTATGTTTAGACAAAGAACCACTATCCGGTTACCCTACTAGCGAATTTCCAGACTTCAAACTTTACCAAAACTCAAGTTTTATGCAACCATTCGACATGATTTTTGAAAGATACTTTCTACATACATATTACAACATATATCCATCAATTTAACAGCCAACCAAGCATCAAAATTTTGAATTAAAAGCAGAACAACAGGAACATAATTTCGGCCAGCTTTCCTTTCACAAGTTTTCCAACTTTCTCTCCACGTTCTAACCATAATCATCTCATCCATCATATAAACAACAATAACCAAGTAATATAGCCTCAAGTCAGCTACATAAAGCCCTCCTCAAGTCATCTAGCTTAGGATTTAAAACGAGATAAATGTTTCCTCAAGTCCGCTAGCCTATAAACTTCATTAGGGTTTCAAACCCATGAAATCTAACCGTCAATCTTTGTATAAATGGAAAGATTAAAAAGATGAAGTGATTATCCTTTAAACCCTAGATGAAGACCAGATTTTTTCCGCCAAAATCACCAAGCAATGCCTCAATCTTTCACCTTTCTTCTAGTTGGTGCAAAAATCCAAGGGATTGTGAGTTGGATGCAGTGAATCAAGCAAACTTGGAGACAAAGAATGGAGTTTCTTTCTTCTCTTTTCTTCCTTGGTTTCAGCCGAGAATGAGGAGAGAGAGAGTGAGGGTTTTGTGGTTTGATTTCTTGGAGGGAAAGAATGAAAAAGGTAGCCATAAAGTGTGCACAAAAGTCAACCCTCAATGGTGCGAAATAGTGTCGTGCACTACCACTTCCTCTCTTGTTTGATACACTTATGTACTAATCCTCCAAGGTACACCCTCTAACATTTTAATTACTGATACTTACGAGTCTAATACTAATTTCTCAAATCTCCAATTAATCAAACTGGCGCAACTTACGACAAACTTTCGACGTGCGCGTGGAAAAAACTTAATTTTAACTCATTCACATCTAATCCTTCAATTAACTTTTCTTAGTCTACTATTGATCATTCTTAATTTTCCAAGATTATTGCACTTTCGGATCGAATATTGATTCGAAAAACATGTATTCGCTATTCCTTACTAAACGAGCCGCAGAAAAAGTTTTAAAAATAAAAATAAGACATTGTTCCATGTAAATGGATTTAAAATGGTTGAAATAAATTATTCAGGGTAAACGGGTGAATAAATAATTAAATAAGCCAGTAAAATAAGATAAAAGTAAGTAAAATTCAGGTCCTCACACTAAACAAGACTCCAAATTAACTATATAAACGGCTAAACCAATACTCGAACTAGGAAGAGGTCAGTCGTGGTCCTCCTTGACTTGAGCAACATGGATGACCTTCAATCCTTCATGCTCAAGTCCCTCAATGACTTTGGGGACAATTTCTTGGCTTTGCATCTCATGAACAAGCCCTTGAAGTTCCTCTCGCATCTTCTTAGCTCGAGCTCGCGTCACGGGTCCTAGAGGGACTCAAACCTTAGCCAATGGTATCTCTTGGTTCGTATCATTCCCCTCCTCTTGAAAAGGATTTGTCCTCAAATCTTGGGAAAAAATGTTAATGAAAGGAAGAACATTGCACATCTTCCACTTGGATCGTTTCAAATGTAATCCCTCGATGTCGGCGCACTTGTAGGATAGTAATGTGGAAACTAGATGAATGAGCACCAGCCATGTCACATGTCGCTTGGACAACCTCATGATGCTCTTGAATAAGGACATTCTCCAAGACAAGAAACACCTTGTATAAAGTTTGTGAAAATTCCATGTAGCACTCCAAAACTTTCTAATCAACCCTTGGTTGTTGCATGTCAAATTCAAACCTACAGAACAAATCACACAATAAGTATATGTAGGTTTAATACTACTTGACAACTTACGGTTCACATGCACTAGATAAGGATCTTCATAATGACTCTCAATCAGCTTGGAAAAATCTCGAATCTGGTTATGTAAAGTGACAAAATTCATCACTAGATGTTGGTGATAGGGTACTTCTTGCACGAATAAAGTTGAAGCAACGTATTGCACTTCCTTAGACGTAGGAATCAACAAGTTAAAAACAACATTTGGATGCTCAACACATGTGTTCACATCTCCCAACATGTGTGGTAGCAAAGGCTTGAAGTCCCCATCACATGAAGCACACGGGTTAGCACAATTCGAAGTAGACATAAGAAATAATTGACAATCAGCTTTAAGAGACAGAATTATGCTTGAAAATTCACAAACTAATATTGATGATAGTTCCTCAAAATTGGCAGCAATAGATACTATAGCTTGCCTAGGATTCGATGGCTTTTCTTGAGGGAACATTGGAGGTATCCGGACAACTTTACAATCTGGAAATAATGAACAAGTTTCATCATGTAAAGGACCAGAATTTGGAACAATAAGGAAGGCAATTTCATGAAGTAATGGTGATTTTTGAAATTGAACAGCTTTTACTCCCTTCACCACTTTATTCTTGAAAGTTCGTAACACTTGAACAACCACAAATCCTTCAAAAGAAACAAGCAAATCAGCTTTAAAAACCTCAAAAAATTGAGAAGGAAATAATGGAGTATCACTAGATGAATGATAAGGAACTATAGAATAAGACTCAAGCGCAGTTACTCCCTTTGAAACTTTTTCGGATCACCAACAAACAAATCAACTCTCGGTGAGAATTGATTATTTGTTGATAACAAAGAGATACTACACTTAAAGCACAAACTCCATGAAAACTCTTCAATTCTCTAAAGGATGTAGGAATGGAACATTTTAAAATCAAGGCGATTGCACTTTGCTTAAGCTGCACAAAACAAGAAACACTAGACAATACAAAGTTAAGATGGTTAGTACAGTAAGAAGTTCTCTTCACATTCTTAGATTTTGTGATAGATGTTCTCTCTTGTTTTTCCACTATGGCTGAACCACTCATGAAATATTCCTCACACAAATCTTTTGAATGCTCACTCACTCTTCCTTTGATAATCTCCTCGGATTTTACCTCAAGTACATTCTCAACTTTAACCTCACATTGTGCACCATCACGCACAACTCGCTCTCTCCCAAGTTTTTGTCGTAAGAGGTGTTGATAAGAATCCCACCACTACGGCTCCTCCTTAGATGGCTCGATTGTATCCTTAAACTTTGAAGAAATTGATGTATTGGGCTCCTTTTCCCTTTTGATCAACTTTTCTTCCTTTAGCTCACCATGTGTTGACCAATTGTGAGAACTCTTATGCTCCACAGCTCGAGTATGATTATGAGACTTCTCAAATGAGCAAGCTGATTTGGTTGAGAGTGAACCTTTTTTAGATGTTTGGCACTTCCTCCTTTGGTCCTCTTTATAGTCATCACAAGTGTGCTTGTATTTCTCATAAACACTTTTCGAACGATCATGACCCATCTCCTCCTTGAGGGTACGAAATTCATGGTTTGACATTTTAGCACGGTTAGATTGAATGGAACCCCTCCTCTTGAGAGATTCATTCTCAATTCTATCAAGCCTTTTATGCATGAGTTGGACTGAGTTGTTTAACTTCCTTTCAAGATCTCCCAATATGGATTCCAACATAAGTGTAGGATCAAAGTGGTGTGAACTCCCTTTGGTGGACATCCTTAACCTGAAAAAGGTTAGCAAAACAAAGGAAAGTTTCCTCACAACACACCCTCACATGTATGCGCTCACACTCATGTATCATTCAAGTGTTTAAAACACTCTAATGATCTTACCAATTCAATTCTCAAGGCTCCTCATTCAACTCCTTGAAGAAATTAGAACTCCTTCTAGTGTCGTTCAACTCAACAACCGAGATCACAAGATTGTAGCAATTGGAAAGGAAAGTATGATGTGACTGACTAGATGAATGACTCAAAATATGGTGAGAAACAACTTTAGGATGATCGACACAAGGGACAACACGAGACTCAAAGCTGAAATTTGGAATCCTAGAAAGACTCCTACCCGACTTGCCCCTTTTTGCTGGAAATTCGAGCTGCTGTTTTCTTGAGTTTTGGTCAGTATTTTGGAGGGTAAATGGAGCTTTTAAGGTGCTCAAATAATGTGTAAATCAGTCCTCAAATTTTGGTAAAATCGGTTTGCAAAAGCTAGCTCAACCGACTTAGGGGACTCAAGGATTCAATGGCGGTTTGGCTAAGGGTTTGGAAACTGATTTGGGTTTAGGAAGGCTATTTGGGCCTGATGTAGGTGGTTAGGGTGGCTTGGGTTGGTTTCTTGGCTAACTCCAATCCCAAAAGCTTTAGGATTTGGAAGTAGTTCAAGATTGGGACTTGTATCTCAATTAGGAAACTTGAGCCAATATCTTTCTTTCCTTCTTTTTTTCACTTTTTTTTCTTTTTTTTCGTTTCTTTCTTTGTGGCTCTCCCTAAATCTTTTCAAGAAACTCAGATTTAGTCCTAACAACTTGAATTCAGATCAAAGTTCACAATTGGCCAAGAAAAGTTGAAGTTTGTTTTCAAGAAACCTGAGACTTTTCCCAAGAACTCCCAGATTTGTTTTCAAAAACTTCAAGAAATCTGACCAAGAAACTCAAGAACTTCCCAAATATGCTTTTGGTATTCAAGTTTTGCAAGAAACAACACAAGAATTCAATTCAATAGCAAAACAGGTTCGGCAGTCCTAAAGGAAAAATTCCAGCAATACGACTCAAGAACAAGGTATGCGACACATTTTTTTTTTACTTTTGCTGGTTGCTTGCACAACCGAAACGACTCAATAAAGACAAGTTTCTTGCTACAATCTGGGCAAAATTTAGTAGCAATTAGCGTCTAAAACTTTTGGACAGATTGCACAAGACACAAGAACAAACACGATAAGAAACAAGGACGAACCCTAGTGGTTGGAATTTTTTTTTTTCGTTTGTTTTCTGGACAAAACAAGGCTAACCACAATAATTAACAACAAACTAGACACAAACACAAAAGAGAAAACACACAAACAGATTTGTGTTTGGATGAACAGTACCCACGGATGAACAGTATATGAACAGTGATGGTGAATAGTAATCGATGAACAGTCCCGATGAACAGTATGATTTTTTTTTCTGGACAAAACAAAAATAACCACAACAACAACGAGACACAAGAGCATGATGCAATAAATCTGGAAAATTGCGGATAGCAAACTAAAACACGAAAACAGAATTTTTGAACTTGCTAGAATAAAACCCTAGCGACCTAAACATGAATTGGCACGATAAACTTGACTCAAAATAAGGAAAAGGGATATAACGTGATACCTCTTAACTAGTTTTGATACCAATTGATACGAACGTCGCCAACCTTGTGACGAAACCCGTAAAAGATTAGACTCAAGATTGACAAGAGGATACCAAGCTTGGAGTGGATGACCTCAATCCGTTAATCATGTCGTTAACGAACCTTGGTATAAAGGTAGAAGATGCCACAACCTAGTGCGATTCTAGATTGATAAGTCACGAACACTTAGAGAAATTCTAAGTTATTCAAGAAGCCTTGGAGAAACCAAGAAAACTCTCAAAATCTGATTTATTGATTGAATGAATAAAACATGACCCAAGGTAGGCTATTTATAGCCATACAAGTAGAAGACCTAAAGTGCAATGGAAAAGGCTAGATCTAAAGCAAAACGGAAAAGGCTAAACATGGCAAGGTTCCTACATTTTAGGAACCTAGAATCGGCTCCTACATTTTAGCAAGCTGGCCGAATTATTCCTTGAATTGAAATGACTAAACAAGACTCCAAATTAACTAAATAAATGGCTAAACCAATACTCGAACTAGGAAGAGGTCAGTCGTGGTCCTCCTTGACTTGAGCAACATTGATGACCTTCAATCCTTCACGCTCAAGTCCCTCAATGACTTTGGGGACAATTTCTTGGCTTTGCACCCCACGAACAAGCCCTTGAAGTTTCTCTCGCATCTTCTGAGCTCAAGCTCGCGTCACGGGTCCTAGAGGGACTCGAAGCTTAGCCAATGGTATCTCTTGGTTCGTATCACCTCGCTCCTTATGTAAACTCGTGGCACATGGTTAGTTCTAACGTCTTGAGGGTACACATAGTTTGATCCTCCAAAGACGTGAACAGCTTTGAAATCATCCGATTCCATGTATGGGTACCAAATTGATCGAACTCCTAGAAGACAAACTCCATGGAAGCTCTTCAATTCTCTAAAGGATGTAGGAATGGAACATTTTAAAATCAAGGCGATTGCACTTTTCTTAACTTGCACAAAACAAGAAACACTGGACAATGCAAAGTTAAACTAGTTGGTACAATAAGAAGTTCTCTTCACATCCTTAGATTTTACAATAGATGTTTGCTTTCTCTCTTATTTTTCCACTATGGCTGAACCACTCATGGAATATTCCTCACACAAATCTTTTGAATGCTCACTCACTCTTCCTTTGATAATTTCCTCGAATTTTACCTCAAGCACATTCTCAACTTTAACCTTACATTGAGCACCATCACGCACAACTCGCTCTTTCTCATGTTTTTGTCGTAGAAGGTGTTGATAAGAATCCCACCACCACGGCTCCTCCCTAGATGGCTCGATTGTATCCTTAGACTTTGAAGAAATTTGATGTATTGGGCTTCTTTTCCCTTTTGATCAACCTTTCTTCCTTTAGCTCACCATGTGTTGACCAATTGCGAGAACTCTTATGCTCCACAGCTCGAGTATGATTATGAGACTTCTCAAATAAGTAAGCTGATTTGGTTGAGAATGAACCCCTTTTAGATGTTTGGCACTTCCTCCTTTGGTCCTCTTTATAGTCATCACAAGTGTGCTTATATTTCTCATAAACACCTTTCGAGCGATCACGACCCATCTCCTCCTCGAGGGTATGAAATGCATGGTTTGACATTTTAGCACGGTTAGATTGAATGGAACCCCTCCTCTTGAGAGATTCATTCACAATTCTATCAAGCCTTTTATGCATGAGTTGGACTGATTTGTTTAACTTCCTTTCAAGATCTCCCAATATGGATTCCAACATAAGTGTAGGGTCGAAGTAGTGTGAACTCCCTTTGGTGGACATCCTTATCCTGCAAAAAGGTTAGCAAAACAAAGGAAAGTTTCCTCACAACACACCCTCACATGTATGCACTCATACTCGTGTATCACTCAAGTGTTTGAAACACTCTAATGATCTCACCAATCAACTTCTCAATTCACTTGATTGCTTCTTTTGAAGAAATCAGAATTTCCTCTGAGAAATCCAACCAACTTCACTCAAGTTGTCCCAAAAATGTGGCGTACAATTGCTGGGATTTGTAGTGTTTATTGGACCATCAAAAGTGACTCAAAAATGCAGTGAAAAAATCGATGACATTTAAGAGATTTAGTCCGTAAAAGATAGCCCACGAATTGGAGGAGTTTAACTTAGACAAGGACTCGATTTGGAAGCTCACAACTAATTGAAGTCCTAGACTGATTTGGACTCCTTATGGACACTTCTAAGCACGAAAAACAATTTGAAAAAGGACTCAAAACATGAAGTTATAAGGCTGGACAGAATGCCAAGTTCGACTACACAAGAATCAAGATGGCAGAATTTTTGGATCCTAGAGTGACTCTACCCAACCTTGCACTTGGCTGATTTCTTTTTGGAAGTTGTAAGCAAAGTTTCTTGGGTGATTTTGGGGTTATTTGGGAGTTTGTTTTCCAAATTCCTCACGGCAAAAGGAGGGTAATCCGACTTGGGTAGTTGAGTGTGTTTAGGATTGGTTTTAGGAAACCCAAGTCAACTTGGTTTCCCAACTCAAGTGGGTTTCCTTTTCTTGATCCGATTCTGGTTTCTTTCCTTTCTCTTTTTTTTTTTTTTTTAACACAACCAGAATTCTTTCTTTCTTTTTGAATTCGGATCTCACTTCAAGAAGAACAAGATTTTTGTTTGGTGTTGCACAAGATCAACCTCAATTCAAGAAACAAGAGTTAAGGTTGATCAAGTTCATGATATGGTCAAGATTTTCAAGAACCAACCCACTACTTCAAGATATATGTCAAGAATTCCAAGAAACAAGGTAATTTTTCAAGAACTTCAAGAACTAATGTAAACAGCCTTTTTAAGTGCAAGACGCGACAAAATTCCCAACCCTCTTTGTTAAAAAAAAACCCTATTTTGATTTCGGCTTTCAAGAACAAAAACTAGCGACCAAAATTTTTTTTTTTTGTTTTTTCCTCTAAACCAACACAAGACTTCAAGAACAATATAACAAGACATCAAAACAAGAAAGAAACAGCAGTTATGTAAAAAAAAAAAAAATTTCGGATGAACAACGTCGCTACAGTACTTCGGATGAACAGTAACGGCGCGTCGAATAGTATCGCTACAGTAGCGATGAACAGTAATGATGCTACAGTATTTTTTTTTTAATTGACACATGAACTGATTTGGAACAAAGGTATGTGACTCGAAACACAAAAGAAAAGAAGGATATAACCTGGTGGTTGTCGACTAGGTCTGATACCAACTGATGTGAAACGTACACTGACACGATTTAGACAACTTCACCAAAGGTTTGGCAGCGGAAAAACTTGACCCAATTTAATCCTAGGAGCTACGCACAATGTTGATATTATCTCAACCCGTAACTACTCGAATTAACGAACCAAATTGTAGGTAGTAGAACACCACAACCAAGGAGAAACTTGATTGATAAGTTCAGTATGAATAACTTGAGAAAGATTCTCAAATATTCAAAGGAGTTCTCTTGGAAAGAGAAAAGTGAATAACTCACGAATTTTTATTGATAAAAAAAACTTATTTTGAAGTCCCTTGCCTCGGCTATATATAGCCATACACTTGACAACCTAAAGTGAATTAAATTCACTTAAACTAGACCTAAAGTGAATTGGATTCACTTAAACTAGAAATTCTAAGTAAAGCCGATTTTACTAAGTAAAAATACTTTCTAGTGTTCGGCCAAGATAAGGGTGTTTTTGGCCGACTTTATTAACTAAAATAAATAACTAAAACAGAAACTAAAATGACAAATAAGCCCTCGGCTTTGACTAAGGCAACAAGCAAGACTAATCTTCACTTGACTCTTCAACTTGGAGCAAGGTATATATTGTTGAATCTTCATTCTCCAAGCCTTCAATGACCTTCAAATCATCCCCAACTCTCTCTTGGATCGTGCATACAAGAGCTTGAAGGGATTCGTGTGTTTTCTTGGCACGAGCTCTTGTAACTAGTCCTAGTGGGGTTTGTGTGAGGACTCACAAATTTTCTTATTTTAAATTCCTATTACGAGCTCATTTAGATATTTATTTGGCCGTTTATTTTGAATATTTTATTTCAATCTCTTTATACTCAATTACATGGAACTATGACCCACAAGTACTTTAAAAATGCCTTGATTCAAAAATTTAATTTTGAAAGCTCGTTTAGAGTGAATAGTGGATGCGCGTTTGGAGACAATAATCGAATCGAGAATACAATAAGCTTGGAAAATTGGAAACTTATACATTAATCTTGAAATAGGTATTTTTTTATGTTTAAGTGTTCAAGTGTTAGTTAGTTATACTATCGTTATAAGAATTTATTAGAAATTTCACTCTATCGCACATAAATCGGAAGTACGCGTTTTCGCGCGCGCAATTAATTGAGGGATTTAAGACCTTTATTTTGGGGCTATTAAAAATGAATAATAATTGTATGAATGGAAGTGCATTAGAGGTTTAGTGCACTAGTGAAACAAACTCGAGAAGAATCGAGCACGAAACGTGCACGTGCGCGCGCGGAGGGAGATTTGACTTTTGAACACTTTTGAACCACACATTTAAGCTTCTCAAGGAAGCTTCATTTGCAACAAAACACTCTCCTTTCTCTCTCTCTAACAGCCGGCCATCTTCAAGGAGAAAACAACCAAAATTTTCATCAATTCTTGCTTCATTTCTTCATCAAATCCCTCCAAAATTTACGCACAACTTGCAAACCACTTGGAGACCAACTTAAGCTAGGCAAGGAGCTTGTTTCTCATGGTTTTCTTGGGCTTAAGGTGACCAAAAATTTCTGCTCTAGCCATCTAAGGAGGTAAATGATGATCAACCTCTTGAATCTTGGTTTATATAAGTTGTATTGCACTTGTGAGCTCATAGATTCATATGGGTAGCTTTATATTGTTGAAAATCTTGTGAGTGGGCTCTATGAAATCCCACAATGGCTTGATGAACTGATTTGATGTTATTTATGTTGGATTAGTGCTTAATCTAGTGAAAATAAGTTGTGTTGTGAAAGAAAACTCAAAGGAAGTGAGATGAGCAAAAGTGACGATTCTGCGCCTGTTTTGCCGTGACCATTAGTGCACTTTTTGACGGTTCAATTGACTTGATTTTGATTCAAATATGTTGTGTGGGTTGTGTGGAAAGTTTCCACCAAAAACCATCCAAATTGGTTGGCCAAAAGTTGAGATTTCGAAAATGTAGCAAAACTGGAAATGTAACCAGAGCCTCTCTGGCAGTGGTTTTGTTTCGGCCATAACTCTTTGCTCCGAAGTCAAAATCGATTGCCGTTTGTGGCATTAGAAACTAGACACTTTCAGTTTTCCAAAAGTATAAAATTCATGCTCTGATTCAACCTGAGTGAGCCGTACCAACCTTGTAAAGTTGCCTATTCTGTTTCTCGTCTGTACTGGAAGCCCTGTTTTGAGCTGCGACTTGATGCTCAAATATGAGCTAGTTGTGGATAGAATTTTAAAATGATTCCTTCTGAGAAATTGTACCCTTATGAATGTAGTTTTAAAATCCACTGACCATGCTCAATTCTGAGTTGAATTGAGTGAGTTGTGGCCGGATTTCAGAGCTGTCTTCGTGAAAGAAAACCCTAATTCTGGACTGATTTATAGCTAATCTTGATTTGGGACTTGTTATTCAAAATCTTTGGTGTTAATCACCTACCAAATGTATTTTCAATGTTTTATAGACTTTATATTCATAAATGAATCATGTTCAAAGAATTTCCATTGGCCAAATGTTTGAGAAAAGAAAAACGAAAGTGCAAGGCAGATTTGCCTTAGCAAATTGTGGAACTTTAATGGTTTTGTTAACTGACTTCCCGAATGAATTTTTTGCATGAAATTTGACAGAGGAATATTCCTTATACGGTAGTGTAATCATACCAAATTTGGTGCCATTCCGAGTCCATTTCGATGCTCAACCAAAGATTCAAAGTCTATATTTTAAACCTGGAAAATGGTCTAACCGTCCCAACTTTTGGGTAACTTTGAGCCGCCATATCTTGGTGCTCAAAACTTCAATTCTTGTTCTGATTGTTTTTTTTTAAACTTTGGTTGTAATTCTAATTTAGTTCTAAATTTCAGAGACTAGCTCGCATTGTGTAAATTTTGCCGAATTTCCAAAGTTGGCCAAAAACCAACCCCAAAAACTGCCTTAGTATTCAAAACAGCATCTTGAACCCAACATTTGAATGTCTTCCATTTGGAATCATGGAAAAGTGTCTTCTAGAAACTTTTAGTACTTTGGAACCAGTTTCCAACGGTACCAAGTTTTCCAATTTTGGACTTACAGAGAGTGAGATACGATTTTTCAAAGATCGCTCAATAAATCTGAAATTTCCGAACTTAAAGGAAATTGAAGGTTGCGAACTCTCTATTTTCCTTCGATATTGCTTGACCGTTTTACACTTGATTTCAAAGATGAAAAACAGATTTCGCTTGTGTTTTAAAACCCCATTTTTGAGTCTCGATTTACGAGTAATTAAGGCTTATTTTCGTGAAATTTTCTTAGATTGTACAAGTGTGCAATCTTCCTTGATAATTGGGGTTTATAAGTGATAGTTCATTATTAATTGCTCAGGCACTCAAGAGGACCTTCAATAGGATCTCACAGGAGACGCCTAAAACAAACGCTTGTACTTGCTTCTTGATTACTTGGTGAGTGTCAAGTGTATGAGTACTTGATACATGCTTAACCGTTATAGATGATTAGAGATTTTGAAAATGGAGTCGAGTGTGTACTTTACCGCACTCGTTCTCATTTGAAATGAATGAATTATGAATAACTTGATTGAATGAATTGAATGATTGAAATATATTGAATGCTTGAATGAAATGAAATGGTATGCTATGGCTGCATACGTCGCTGGAGTGAATCTCCTCGACTCACAAATGAACATGGGGGGCACCCAACTCTCACTGGCCAACCTTGGACTCGAGCCGGCATGGGCTTGGTTGGGCTTATTGGTGAACCATGAGAAAAAGTAAGCTTGACCTAGTGAGAGGTCTTACTTGGCATACTCGAGTAGTATCGCCTCAAACAAATGACAGGCGGGCCCGGTGCAGGGGTATGAAATGGTGAACGGGGACATGATAAGTGAGGTTCTACGGATTTTAACCTACCCGATTGACGGATTGTCAACTCGTGGAGGTTCTTGATCGTGCAAGTGGAAAATAGCTCCTGAGAGCTCCTATATCCTGAATTGTTTCTGTTTATTTTTCTGGCTCGAATTGTCATTTACTTGAATATTATTGTTTACTCGTTAATTGGGATTGTTACTTGGACAATGTACTTGCATATGTGTTCTTGGCCTCACGAGCGATTGCTCACCCCGTAGATTTGTTTTCCTTAACAGGAATGGGCATGGAGTGATACTTGAAGAAACCCTTGGAATGTACTTTTGTATTAGGGTTTCAATGTAATTGACTAGACATCTTGGCTGTTGTATATTTTGGGAATCGATGTATCTTTTGAGAACTCGATGTAAGGATTGGATGATTGTTATATATTGTTAAACTCGAACGTTTCCGCACTTTATTACTTTACTTTGTGGTAATGGCTAGTATTGTGTTAAGCTTGAATAGAAATTGTACCGAGTCCTGGCGAGAGCTGGATAGGCGTCCCGCGGATACCCTTTGGTTCGCCTTAGGGAGAAGTGGGGGCGTTACAGCTTGAACCTTATCTGATGGCATAGCTTGACTCGTATCATTTAGGGAGGCCAACAAAGTGGCTAATATCCTGTGAAATAAGGGTGTATCTCATCCCCGGGAGTACATTCAGTTGTACGACACCCTTTCCTCTGTCGCGCCCCATTTTTTATAAGAAAAAATGAATAAATGGTTTTAAAAGTGAATTTTTGATTCGAAAAATGAATAAAGAGCACGGGTCTAAATGGGACTTGAAATGCGACGATTTGACCCAAAATAATAGTTTAAAAAGGGTTTTTAAAACAAAATCGGAATCGCCACTTGGTATAGAGTTAAGGTGTGCCAAGTTACCTAAAAATGAAATTTTCAAAGGAAAAGGTAGAAAAACCCCTTTTAAATGACTCCTAGTCTACGTAAATCAAAGAAAAAGGTTCGAGAGTCACATTTGATGAAAGGGAAGGCAAGGACGAGGTCCAAGGCACCCTCTCAACCTAGCCAAGGCTAGTTGCGCGATTTAGTCAAAGATTTTCTTGTTTTAACCAAAAGATTCATCACATTTGGATGTACTATATGAATGCAAACCCTAGACCTAGGGGGGTATCGGGGGAAAAATTTCTCTTCAAAGCTTGAGTGGTGCCAATCACATTAATTGTGATGCCCAATAATGACTCTTTGGAGAGGTCACGAATAATGCAAAATCATGAGACTCTAAGAAGAGAAAAAGGAACAAAATAATTATAGAAATATACATGTCTTAAAGGAATGCATCATGTCGGGTACGGGGGACTAATGTTCGTGACTCAATTTTCCCTTTAATAGAGGGAATACGAGCGTGCTAAGGTTAGAAGACCAAACTCGTCCATATCCCATATCCAAGGGGCATTCCCTAATCTAATCAAGCAAATGCCCTATCCTAATCCTAATTCTAAAATGAAATGCGATTCTAATGTTATGCATCACACATAGGGGTATATATATATAGGGAAATTAGGGATAAGGGCTATACGTATAAGGAGGGATGTCATGCAACATGGGGAAAGAAGCCCTAAAAATAAAGATATGCATGAGATGAAGTGATCACACAATCATTATCTAATGCGCGAAGGGCTCCTAAGGGCTAGCGTTGGACTAGCCCACATCTACGCTCTCTCACAAGCATTGGACTTGCAACAACTCGAGGGTAAGACCATGACTAGCATTGGACTAGCCACGGTTTCGTGCATTTGCATCCATCATACATACATAAGTAAATATGCATAATTAAAGCGAGTAGGCATGTGAGCACGTAATTCATATAACACATAACACATAAGCATGCATATCTAGATGCCAAACCCAAAGAAAGCAATTAAACACATAGCACATACGCATGCAAATCACACAAAGACAAAACAAAGAAACCCTAACTATTACATTAGGAGGGGGAAGCCTACTACAATCTAAAAGGGGAAACGGAATAAAATAAATAAAATAATAACCTAGCTATTACAACTTTGGCATTCAAGTGCCTTTCAAATGATCGAAATTGAAAATAACTATACAAAACTAAAACAAATAAAGTGGATAAATAAATGGATAAATAAAACGAAAACATTCAAAAGGCAGGTAATTAAGCACATAATGCACATAGGGTCAAATAAAGTGGAAATAGGGGATAGAGTGTACCTCCCTTGAGTTGGAACCCTAAATGGAGTGAAATCACTTATTTATCCTCCAAAATAAAAGAAAAGGTCAAGGTACCAATTTATTTGGGAAAATTAAAGAAAATAGGCAAACACAAGCTCACTTGGACACAAAGTTCTTAAATTCATGCATTAAGTGCAATCTAAACAAAGCATGGTAACTAATTGAAGCAAACAAGCAATTGAGTTGAAAAATTGAAGCTGCCAAGGACCAAATTGAGGACATTCTTCAATTGGTTGGGTCATAGTAAAACAAAGGGGGACTTGAGGGGTTAAATGGCAATTGAGAACATTTCCATGCAAAGCTTACGAAGAAACCTTCTGCAACATTGCTGGTTTCTTTCTACTGCAATTTTTACCGTAGCTTCCTTTCCATTTCATTACCTCAAGCAACCAACATTTTGATATCTCAAGCAGCTAATACAACACGATCACTAAGCATTCATCTCACTTCTCACCATGAAATCTTTGTGTTTTTTAAAAAAAATAGAAATTCATTCAAAAGATCATGCAAGCATCAAATAACAAAGCTGTACAATTTCCCAGCTACGATTAGCTACCCTTATTTTGTTCATCAGATGTAATCTTCATCCGAACACAGCCCAACATCCCAATCCAACATCAAACCGCAATCTTGAGTAAGGAAAAAAAACAAAGTTCAACATCCGAATATACAAACAGCAAGAGAAATTCTGCATTTTCGGCATATGATTTCGGCAATGAGACCTGCTGCATTTTCTTTCAAACTCAGATTTCTAATCACAGCTTTGATTAAATATTTTTTTAACCAACATTACAACTTTAGACTAAGCAACAAACTACATAAACACCACCATCCAAACAAGCAGAAAACTTAGAAGGACATCATGTAAAATTCTGGAAAACATGCAAAATGGTTCGGCAGCTTCGTTGTTTATTTTTTCAGCAAGTATTTGAACATGATTCGAGTATTTCAGACCCCAAACATGCAAACCCAACACCTCTTATCCAATTCCTCTTTCCAACATAAGATCAACCAGCAAATTGGATGGCCGAAACTTTGGTGAGCAGTTGCAGGAAAGAAAACAGCAAAAAGAATGCAAAAGCTTTTGTTCTGCTGCAAATTTGTAGCTTATCAAAACGCAACCAAAATAGCTTAAAGCTTTGCCGAAACATCAAACAAATGCACAAGGTAAGAACCTAAGATCCCAACCATGATCTTGCAATCAAGAACAAATAAAAAGACTCAACATTCACAGCAAACATCTCTCCAGATTCTCGGATGGGGGCAAACGGGCAACTTTTCTTCACACACTTGGAGAAATGGAAACTAATATGGTGAAACAATCGTGCCCCAATAGAAATATAGCCATAAGCAAAATCACGGAAGACATGCTTCAAAAGCTTGAAAGGAACTGAATCTTAAAGAGAAAACTTACAGTGCTCTCAGTTTCTGAAGTTAACTTGAACCCAGAAGGTGGCAGTGTTGGTGGTGGTCGACGGACAGCAGCAGCAGCAGATGCGGACTGGTGGTTGGAGTTGGGTAGATGATGGGTTGGCTATTCGGGTCAGCCAGGAAGAAGTGGAAGAGCATGAGGAAGTGCAGGGGTGGTGTAGGGCGGTGGTCATGGAGGTTCGCAGGCGGTGGTGGCGATGAGCGGCGATTGCTCTGCCTTCTTTTTTTATCCCCTGCCTCACAAAGCTCTCTTTTCTCTAAAACCCTTCTCGGCTCTCCTGGGTTTTCCCTTTCGGATGAAGCTTTCCGTTTCTCTTTTTTCCTCTGTTTCCTCAGCCGAAGCTTCTCTCTTAATTCACTTTCTCAAGCCCGTAGCTTCCTTCTCACTCTCAGCTGTCGTCAGAATTTCCCCATTCTTTTCTTTTGCTCTGCTTCTTCCTCCTCAGCCCAGCCGCCAACAGATTCTCTCTACCTTCTCCCAAAATTTTCAGCCGTCATGCACTCGCTCCCAGATTCTTTCCTCTCTATCAGACTTCAAACCCCCTCCCCTCTCTCTGGTCTCTTTCTTTTCTAGCCGTCAACCACCCCTTTCCTCTCAGATCCTCCAGCCGTCCTTTGCCTCTCTGGTTTCCGTTTCCTAGCCACCCACAATTCCCAGACTTCCCTCTCTGGTTTCTTCTTTTTTTCCTCAACCCCGCCGTCACTTTTCTCTTGTTGCCTTTATTTTCCTCTGTTTTCCTTTCTCGACTCTCTCGGTCTTCCCTCACTTTCCCTCAACCCTCAGCCGTCACTTTTCTCTTGGTCGAAAGCCTTTCTCTATTTCTGTCCTCTCCGCCGTCGCCCCTGCTTAGCTCTCTCTCGGTCGCTCTCTGCCTTTTCCCCGTTTTCTCTTTCTTTTACCGTCCAGACTCCCCAATCTTACTCTCTGATTTTTCCAGCCGTCATACCCTCCCCTATCCGCTGCTCTCTCAGCTTTATAAATGAGACAAGGGTTCTTTAAACCCTCATCTCAATGGTTTCTAAACCATCCCAGCTTGACGCCTCTCTCCTGGCCATCCGATGGCTATTGTGTCCGGAAGGTTCTTTGATAAGAGTCCAAAGAGGTGAGGTGGCCGAATGTTTGGAAAATCTGAAAACATCCGTGGAAATTGGTATCTTTCATACATTCGCCGCATTGCATGGCTTTCACCTCTCTTTTTTTTTTTTTTAAAATCAATTACGAAATAAAAGATAAAATAAAACTCTAAAAAAATCTTTTATGTTTGATTGATGATTTTCCGTTTTTTCCAATGAACTAATTAATAATAGCAACACAATTTTCTTAGGAAAAATTAAAACAAAACTAATTAAATAAAAATAAAATAAAATAGAAGAATGACAAAAAATTTGGTGTCTACAGTTTGCCCCTCTTTGTCTGAGTTTTGGAAAAACTTGAGACAAAGAAGTAGACACCAAAAACTTACCTGTGTTATTCGGCTGCAAAACTACTCAAGCGACTGAGGACTGACCCCTTTAACAAAATTTTAAAATGGGACTGACCCAGACAAGAAATTTAAAACGAGACTGAATCGAACCAGGAATTTAAAATCGGGACTGACCTGAAACAGGAAATTAAAATCGGGGCTGACCCGGAACAGAAAAATTTAAAATCGGGACTGACCCGAAACAGGAAGTTTAAAATCGTGGGACTGACCTGAACAAAATTTAAAATCATGGGACTAGCCCGAACAAAATTTAAATCATGGGACTGACCCGAAATTTAAAATCATGGGATTGACCCGAACAAAATTTAAATCATGGGACTGACCCGAACAAAAATTTAAAATCATAGGACTGGCCCGAACGAAATTTAAAATCATGGGACTGACCCGAACGAAATTTAAAATCATGGGACTGGCCCGAACAAAATTTAAATCATGGGACTGACCCGAACAAAATTTAAATCATGGGACTAACCCGAAATTTAAAATCATGGGATTGACTCGAACAAAATTTAAAATGGAATGCACACTAGTGGGACTGAGCCATGTTTAGCGGCAATGATAATAACATGTTCACTAGTGGGACTGACCCACGGCTAGTGGCGATGAAAATGAAATGAACACTAGTGGGACTGACCCACGGCTAGTGATAATGAAAGTGAAATGCACACTAGTGGGATTGACCCACGGCTAGTGGCGATGTAAAATGAAATGCTCACTAGTGGGACTGACCCGCGGCTAGTGGTGATGTAAAATGAAATGCTCACTAGTGGGACTGACCCACGGCTAGTGGCAGTGCAAAATGAAATGCTCACTAGTGGGACTGACCCACGGCTAGTGGCGATACAAAACGAAATGCTCACTAGTGGGACTGACCCACGGCTAGTGGTGATGTAAAATGAAATGCTTACTAGTGGGACTGACCCACGGCTTATGGTGATGTAAAATGAAATGCTCACTAGTGAGACTGACCCACGGCTAGTGGCAATGCAAAATGAAATGCTCACTAGTGGGACTGACCCACGGCTAGTGGCAGTGCAAAATGAAATGCTCACTAGTGGGACTAACCCACGGCTAGTGGCGATGTAAATGAAATGCTCACTAGTGGGATTGACCCACGGCTAGTGGTGATGTAAAAGGAAATGCTCACTAGTGGGACTGACCCACGGCTAGTGGTGGTGTAAATGAAATGCTCACTAGTGGGACTGACCCAACGGCTAGTGGCAGAATAAAGAAATGCTCACTAGTGGGACTGACCCAACGGCTAGTGGCAGTATAAAATGAAATACTCACTAGTGGGACTGACCCAACGGCTAGTGGCAGTATAAAAGAAATGTTGGTATGTATGAAGAGACTGTATAAGACTTGCTCGAAAAATTATCCAAAGATTTGCCCCAGTGTGATGAATCGGTCAGTGGGATTAAACCCGAGCCTGCTTTAGCTGATGGTGCAAAATCCAAACCCAACGTGATGTTTGTGAAGTTGGCGGCACAAAATTCAGGCCCAATGTGATCTTTGTGATGTTGGCGGCACAAAAACCAAGCCCAACGTGATGTTTGTGATGTTGGAGGCACAAAATCCAGGCCCAACGTGATGTTTGTGAATGGTCAGTGGGATAAGACCCAATCCTGCCATCCAATTGGTCAAGGAATTAAGTGTGATTGTCAAGAAGGGGGGGATAGAAGGGTGCGCGGCATACGCTGAAACTTCGCCCACAAGACATTAAATTTGATTTTTTTGTTTTTTTTTTTGTTTTTGAATTTTCCTGATTTTTGACCTTTTCGAGAGAAAAAATAATTTGCCCCAGTGTAGGTCCCTTTTCCCTTCTTTCTTCGGCATCGGCCTTCCACATCACCAGATGCTCTTTCGTCGATTTCAGCCGTAAATGCCTGCACGGGGGGCTTACCAAAGTATGACATGCACTTAAATTTCATGAAAAGAGCAGCGTGATTGATTTGGAAAAATGTATTATTTGATTCTTGGACGAAACCTCAAATGTATTACAAAAAAATTTGCCCCAGTGTGGGCCCATTTAATTGCAAAAATTTGTTTGGATGACTCTCCATTAAATTAAACAAAGTAAGAGACTATGTTTCCTAACAGACAATTTCATGATGAATTTCTTGAAATAATACCAAATTACAGAAGATTTCTTCCTCATCTCAGCATCGATGCTTAGAGTAACGGGTCACCACTTCTTGTTGGCTCATCTTTCAGGATCAATCGAGTGGGGCGTTATTTCTGATTTGGAAATGAGAGGTCAAGATTTGTCTTATTCTTGTGCCCAAATTGCATGTAATCCCTTCAATACCACATCTAAGTGAAAGAAAAGAGTTTGTCACCCTTATTTCTTAAGAAAACTTAGTCAACACATAGGTTTTGTTTGCTTGCAACAGAGGGGTAGAAACGATAGCTAAACATGCGAAAACTGGTTATACCCTTATGATCACAAATGATTGATGGATTTTCTTATGAGCATAATCCTCACTTTGGGTTGTCATGAAGGATAAGTCAGTGATGGACTTTACGAGCTTGTAATGTGGCTCGAAAACGATAGTTAAAGAATAAGTCTTTTAAGGACATTGCACCGAAGATCGCATTTTTTTCAAAATTGCCCCTATTTTGAACTCAAAGATCTCAGATTTGGTGACCTTCATTATCACTTAACGGGGACTTCACCATTAAATCTTTTGCATTTCCTTTGCATTTATTTTCGCTTTTTCCTTTTCTTTTCTTTTTTCAAAAGTGCCCTCGCGGGTTCTCACATGAAGAGCAGTGTCAACCTCACACCTAATTAATTCAGAAATACATTCAAAAAAATTCTTGGCATCAGTATATGAACATCACTTACCAATTAGAAAAATTTCTGGACAGAGATATTACAAAGAACAGAAGCCAGGACTTTCGGCTTTTGTAATGGGGTCAGGTGGGGTGCTTAGAAAAGTTAAGACTTGAAAGCGGATTTCAAAAGCGGTTTGAAGAATCCGAGATCGCATTGTTGCGCCAACCCCATTTTAGGGCTGAATCAGAATTTGCCCCGGTTTATGCTCAATTGAGGCTTTTTCTCTTTCATTTTCTTTCTTCTTTTGATTTTCGGCCTTCTGCCATTCTTTTGAACTTTCACAACACTTGCCCCAGTTTATTTTTGAACTGAGGTTCTCTTTTCTTCTTTTGTCTTTTGATTTTGTTGCATTATCACTTTTCACTTCTTGAAACTTTTCCCTTTTCAACTCAAACTTGCCCCAGTGTGGGATTTGCGATTCTCAGGGGTTGCCAAATGAAGTATTTTATTCTGAATGTTCAAAAGGGATAACTAGGGATAGAATGTTTGATTGGAAAAGAAGAGGGCCTGACTTTTATTCCGTTCCTTACAATAACTCTGAAAGGAAACTTTCATTAATGTGAAATTTCTTGCATGTATCTGAATTAATTGACTGAGGAAGACTCTTGTTCATCCATATCTATGAAACATAAGTGATCCGCCGGACAGAACTCGTCCTTTTTCTTTTCTCTCTTCTTTTTCAAAATTGAAGCCCAGATATTAATGGTAGAACCAAAATTTCCCCAATTCGCAATTCCCTCTCTTCTCTTTTTTCTTTCCAATCTCCGTCCCCAATGTGGGGTGCAATCGTAGGTGCTTTGAAAAGAACCACCCATTTTAGCTCAAATAAGGATGCAAGGGATAAATGGTGTTTAGGTTGTAGAAACGATGGCCAAAGTATCATTCTTACACCTCATGACAATCAAAGTAACGAAATGGTCATTGATAATCCATTCCCCTTTTTGATATTTAAAAATTTTCCAATGTAGGGTAGTGATCATCAAGGCACTTATTTGAAACGAAATTATTCTTGTAAAAGCTCAAATGGGAGAGCAAATGATAAAATCTGTATAGGTAGAGAAACGAATGCTCGAAATATCATTTCAAATTTTCAAAACAAACAAGAATAATGCACATTTTTGCTTTCATTTAGATGTGATTGCATCTGGTTAGACCAGTGAGCATTTTTCAAGCAAAGATTGCCCCAATTTGCAGTTTGTCAATCAATGTGACCAATTTCTAAGGGTCAATGGAAATGGACAAAATATGAATTGTATGGTGAAGAAGAAAAGACATTGCATTGGGTCCTTTGAAACAGACCAATCAGTTTGAGTGATCTCTTTTACTTTTGAACACTCTTATAGCTCAGATCAACAATTCTAGTGTGAATTTCAAGCAAGAGGTTGAAAAATCTCAATTTAGTCTTATTTCTTAAAATTCATCATGAAATCTCTTAATGAGCAAAATAAAGAATGACATGTACATAAATATATACAAAACAATAATTGTCTAAACAAAAGTTTCATTATTGCAAATGTTTGAAAAATTTTCTCTCAAGTATAATACATGTGAGAAAAGAAAAATTCTAAAGAGATCTTTTACACATGTATACACACTTTTCTCGCTTAACAGCTTTTCCTTTTTGAGCAATCAAGTCATGAAATCTCTTAAATGTTTTACACTAGCACTTTCAGATGAACTCTTCAAATTTACATTGTATGACCCTCGCAAGAATCAAGTAATACTTGCAATTTTCACACTTTATTAGACAAAATCGTCATCAGATATAAAGAATATTTTTTGCCTTATTAAAACCTTTTGATAGATGCAGGGGAGGGGAAAAATAAAAGAAAAAGAAAAATACCCAGAGTTAGTAAGCAAAATTGTAAAATCGATATGCATGTCCTATGGGGGAACCCTTTTATGCCAAGGGTAGGCACTATACCATACCTGACGAATCCGACCAATAAGTTGAAGAATTTGGTCAATCGGAGTAAGAAGAGACATTTATTCTAAAAATGAGGACAACGTCCGAATGAATTGCTTGCTTTGATTGATACAAGAATTTGCAAAAACGCACCGGTTTGACCTTGACGAACTTCCTATCAGAGAGATTGAAATTCGTTGACAAATCTTCTCAGTGAAGCATGGGTCAAAACCCCAACTGATCAAATGGCTGGATGCAATGGATGGTTTTCTCAAAATCGACTAGGTTTTCCAACTTGAAATTCGACATTGAAACCCTAATTGGTCAAATGGGTTGAATGAAATTGACAATTTATTTAAAATCGACCGGATTGCCCTCAAAAGGGTAAACTAGTCAAATGAATTGGATGAAATTGATAATTTATTCAAAATTGACCGGATTTCATTAAAAAAGGGTAAAATGGTCAAATGCATTGAATAAAATTTGATTATTTATTCAAAATTGAATGGATAACCCCAAAAAATGAATTAAACTAATCAAATGAATTGTATGAAATCAATTGATCAAACAGATCGAGTGAAATGATGATTTATTCAAAATCGACCGAAGTGCCCTAAAACTGGGCAAATTGGTCAAATGGATCGGACGAAATTGATGATTTATTCGAAATCGATAAAATTGCCCTAAGAATGGGTAAACTAATCAAATTAAATGAAATTAGTGGTCTATTCAAAATCGACTAGATTGCCCTAAAATGGATAAACTTGTCAAATGAATTCAAAATCGACTAGCTTGCCCTAAAAATGAACAAATTGATAAAATGGACTGGATGCAATTGATGAATAAAATGGTCCAATGGATTGAATGGAATTGACGGCTTATCGGAAGTTTCAAAAATTTATTGTGATGCATTAGTCTATGAGCCTTCTAATATCAAATTTTGGCCTCAATTTATTTATCGTCTCAACAGTGAGGAAATATTGGTGAATTTGTTCCAATTAATGTCCTTTACGCCAGGGATTTTTACCAATTTTGATAATGTGGCCGAAAAGTGATTATTAGACGCTCATATTCCAAAGATCGCTCTATGAAAATGATCGGATCCTACCTTACCTTGTGCACTACCCCTTTGGATGGTACAAAATGTAAACGTGCAAGTCTCATTGGATTATATATCCGAAACACAGGGTGGCTTATTCCTAACACGGGATCCCCTAAATGGCATTCCCTTCTAGGGTTTATGCATGATGCCATTTTATCAAAGCGCGTAAATTTGCAGTACCCAAATGAAAAGTGACCTAAAGGGAACCCCTTTTCGTATGCCGGGGTGAGCCTAAAATGAAATGTGTTCATGTTACAAATGCGAAGCATTGAATTTAAACGTGTCACATCAAACGGGGTAGGCTCCTAGAGAGTACCATGCCAGGACTCTTATTTCCTAGGGTTTATGAATGCAAGTGGAGACAAAACCAAAGAGAGTTAGTTTAATCAGGTATAACACATTGTAGCAAAGAAATATAAAGAGATAAAACAATAAAAGGAAAAGAGGGGTTGGATCCCTCCCCTCGTGGATAGTGTCCCTAATAAGGCAAGGCAGACTCTACCCTAGGCAAGCTATCATGGATGCATGAGGTATTGGCTCACTAATGCATCTAGACTCGATAGGTTTTAGGTCCCCGGGCCTTCAGACTTGGAAACCAAGGGTCATCAATCCCAAGGTTCTTTGTCGGTGGCTCGAGCGATTCCCCAGACATTGCTACGCACACATCATGTCACGGCTACATGTCTGAGTGAATCTATCACAAATCCTCAACCTTCGACTAAAAGCTAAAGGCTATTAACCCAAAGCTTAAAGCGGAAGATTGAGTGACCCCTTGGGTCATGCTACGCACACGTCGTGTCGCGATCACACGTCCAAGTGGGTCGCCTAAAATCCTAATAGGGTGGAGTGGCGTGACAAGCCACTAAAAGAAAAATAAATGAGGGGTAAAAAATTAAAGTGTATGCACGTATGCTAGTGCTCGTTTGGAGGGGAGGGATCGAGAACCAAAGCGAGGCTCTAGGGTAATATCCCCCTACCCAAATGCAATGCAAAACGCGGTATAAGTAAAAAGCAAATAAACCATTCATTCATCACATACATAGTGTATCAGGAGGGATCACGCACGTGGTAGATGCAAGAAACCCTAAAAAAGAGAAAAAGAAAAGGAAAAGAAGAATGCAACCTAATACCTCCAAATGTAATATATAAAAAGATTAAAAGAAGGAAAAGTTTGACTAAATCAAATTTGCTCGGACTCTCTAAGTCCCCAGTGGAGTCGCCAGCTGTCGCGCCCCATTTTTTATAAGAAAAAATGAATAAATGGTTTTAAAAGTGAATTTTTGATTCGAAAAATGAATAAAGAGCACGGGTCTAAATGGGACTTGAAATGCTACGATTTGACCCAAAATAATAGTTTAAAAAGGGTTTTTAAAACAAAATCGGAGTCGCCACTTGGTATAGAGTTAAGGTGTGCCAAGTCACCTAAAAATGAAATTTTCAAAGGAAAAGGTAGAAAAACCCCTTTTAAACGACTCCTAGTCTACGTAAATCAAAGAAAAAGGTTCGGGAGTCATATTTGAAGAGAGGGAAGGCAAGGACGAGGTCCAAGGCACCCTCTCAACCTAGCCAAGGCTAGTTGCGCGATTTAGTCAAAGATTTTCTTGTTTTAACCAAAAGATTCATCACATTTGGATGTACTATATGAATGCAAACCCTAAACCTAGGGGGGTATCGGGGGGCAAAATTTCTCTTCAAAGCTTGAGTGGTGCCAATCACATTAATTGTGATGCCCAATAATGACTCTTTGGAGAGGTCACGAATAATGCAAAATCATGAGACTCTAAGAAGAGAAAAAGGAACAAAATAATTATAGAAATATACATGTCTTAAAGGAATGCATCATGTCGGGTACGGGGGACTAATGTTCGCGACTCAATTTTCCCTTTAATAGAGGGAATACGAGCGTGCTAAGGTTAGAAGACCAAACTCGTCCATATCCCATATCCAAGGGGCATTCCCTAATCTAATCAAGCAAATGCCCTATCCTAATCCTAATTCTAAAATGAAATGCGATTCTAATGTTATGCATCACACATAGGGGTATATATATATAGGGAAATTAGGGATAAGGGCTATACGTATAAGGAGGGATGTCATGCAACATGGGGAAAGAAGCCCTAAAAATAAAGATATGCATGAGATGAAGTGATCACACAATCATTATCTAATGCGCGAAGGGCTCCTAAGGGCTAGCGTTGGACTAGCCCACATCTACGCTCTCTCACAAGCATTGGACTTGCAACAACTCGAGGGTAAGACCATGACTAGCATTGGACTAGCCACGGTTTCGTGCATTTGCATCCATCATACATACATAAGTAAATGTGCATAATTAAAGCGAGTAGGCATGTGAGCACGTAATTCATATAACACATAACACATAAGCATGCATATCTAGATGCCAAACCCAAAGAAAGCAATTAAACACATAGCACATACGCATGCAAATCACACAAAGACAAAACAAAGAAACCCTAACTATTACATTAGGAGGGGGAAGCCTACTACAATCTAAAAGGGGAAACGGAATAAAATAAATAAAATAATAACCTAGCTATTACAACTTTGGCATTCAAGTGCCTTTCAAATGATCGAAATTGAAAATAACTATACAAAACTAAAACAAATAAAGTGGATAAATAAATGGATAAATAAAACGAAAACATTCAAAAGGCAGGTAATTAAGCACATAATGCACATAGGGTCAAATAAAGTGGAAATAGGGGATAGAGTGTACCTCCCTTGAGTTGGAACCCTAAATGGAGTGAAATCACTTATTTATCCTCCAAAATAAAAGAAAAGGTCAAGGTACCAATTTATTTGGGAAAATTAAAGAAAATAGGCAAACACAAGCTCACTTGGACACAAAGTTCTTAAATTCATGCATTAAGTGCAATCTAAACAAAGCATGGTAACTAATTGAAGCAAACAAGCAATTGAGTTGAAAAATTGAAGCTGCCAAGGACCAAATTGAGGACATTCTTCAATTGGTTGGGTCATAGTAAAACAAAGGGGGACTTGAGGGGTTAAATGGCAATTGAGAACATTTCCATGCAAAGCTTACGAAGAAACCTTCTGCAACATTGCTGGTTTCTTTCTACTGCAATTTTTACCGTAGCTTCCTTTCCATTTCATTACCTCAAGCAACCAACATTTTGATATCTCAAGCAGCTAATACAACACGATCACTAAGCATTCATCTCACTTCTCACCATGAAATCTTTGTGTTTTTTAAAAAAAATAGAAATTCATTCAAAAGATCATGCAAGCATCAAATAACAAAGCTGTACAATTTCCCAGCTACGATTAGCTACCCTTATTTTGTTCATCAGATGTAATCTTCATCCGAACACAGCCCAACATCCCAATCCAACATCAAACCGCAATCTTGAGTAAGGAAAAAAAACAAAGTTCAACATCCGAATATACAAACAGCAAGAGAAATTCTGCATTTTCGGCATATGATTTCGGCAATGAGACCTGCTGCATTTTCTTTCAAACTCAGATTTCTAATCACAGCTTTGATTAAATATTTTTTTAACCAACATTACAACTTTAGACTAAGCAACAAACTACATAAACACCACCATCCAAACAAGCAGAAAACTTAGAAGGACATCATGTAAAATTCTGGAAAACATGCAAAATGGTTCGGCAGCTTCGTTGTTTATTTTTTCAGCAAGTATTTGAACATGATTCGAGTATTTCAGACCCC
>NW_020864589.1:0-18835 GCF_003713205.1 Coffea eugenioides
TGTTAACTTATCGGGTGATATTTGGATATTCTATAGTAGCCCTTTTGTGTGTTCCATTACTGGTAGTTCGGATCAGCATATTTCCATACAGGTTCAAAGTCAATTGTTTTCTTCTCCAATCATCATGTCTTTTGTCCATGCTAAATGGTCATTAGAGGAGCGGTGTGGCTTATGGTGTTCATTATTAAATGATAAGCCTGTTTCACTACCTTGGTGTATTGGGGGGGACTTTAATGTTATTTTAGCCCCTCACGAAAAACGAGGTGGACGTCCGTTTGCTATAGCGGAAGGAGCGGATTTCATGTCTTTTATGGAAGAGGCAGGGGTTTTGGATGTCGGCTTTTCAGGAGCTAGTTTCACATGGTCTAATAATCGGAGAGGTAGAGCTCGGGTTTCAAAGAGATTGGATAGATTCTTAATTAATGGGTCTTGTTTGGATTTCTCAGACGTGATTTCTGTACTCCATCTCCCAAGACATCCCTCGGATCATGCACCATTGAAAATTACTTTTTCTGATCGATCAGACAATAGTCCACGACCTTTCAGATTTTTGAATGTCTGGACGACCAAACCAGAACTATTGGATGTGATTCGACAGGCTTGGAATCAAGATGTGAGTGGATCTCCGCTACGTGTTTTGTGCTCTAAATTATTGGCAACGAGGAGGGCTATTCATACATGGAACAAGCAACATTTTGGGAATATATTTGATGCTGTACGTTCGGCGGAAGAGGTGGTCAAACAAGCAGAAGAATCGATGGATCAATATGCATCGGAGGAATTTCAGGTTGAGCTCAGTAAGGCTCAGGCAGAGTTGCGGAATGCATTGTCAATAGAAGAGCAATTTTGGAGCCAAAAAGCCAGGGCAAAATGGCTTAAACAGGGAGATCGCAATTCAAAGTATTTCCATGCGGTCGTAAGACAGAGACGGATTAAAGGAATGATACACCGTATAAAAAAGTCAAACGGAGTTTGGGTGGACACCAATGCTGATATAGCAACTGAGGCCATATCATATTTCTCTGATCTCTTCACTGGCTATCTTGAGTCATCTTCTGGTATGCGACATATGATCCCGCACATGATATCGGAAGAGGAAAATAGAAAATTGGAAGAAGTGCCTTCGATTGAAGAGATTCATCGAGTTCTAAAGTCAATGGATGGGGATAGTGCTGCTGGCCCCGATGGCTTCACAGGCAAATTTTTTACATTCGCCTGGGAAATTATTGCCCAAGATGTCTACAAGGCAATTCTCAGCTTTTTCTGTGGGGCAGAGTTGCCTCGATTTATCACATCTACCTCAATTGTATTAATTCCAAAAAACCCAAATCCTCAGGAATTTTCTCATTACAGGCCAATCAGTCTGTGTAACTTCTTCAACAAGTTGTTATCCAGGATCTTAGCTGATAGAGTGGCTTCTCTTTTGCCCAAAATTATTTCGCCCCAGCAGACAGGCTTTGTAAAGGGCCGTAATATAACAGAAAATTTTTTGCTAGCACAGGAGGTAGTGTCGGGTATTGGGAAAAAGACTAGAGGTGGTAATGTGGTAATGAAGTTGGACATGTCTAAGGCATATGACCGAGTGGCATGGGATCATATCATTGGTGTTCTCAGGAGATTTGGCTTTGGAGAAAGATTCATTGATTTGGTTTGGCGATTGATCTCCAATGTTTGGTTTTCCATCATTATAAATGGGGCATCACATGGTTTCTTCAAATCTACATGAGGCCTACGTCAGGGTGATCCATTATCGCCTGCCTTATTCATCATAGGAGCTGAGGTGTTATCTAGAGGATTGAATAATCTTGCTATGCAACCGGGGTTTGTGGGTTTCAAAGTCCCCTTTGCATGTCCTACTATAACTCATTTGGCTTTTGCGGATGATATTCTAATTTTTTCAAATGGATCCTCTTATTCTCTAAAGCTTATCATGCGGGTGCTAGATGCGTATCAAAGGTGTTCTGAACAATTGATAAATGTGCTGAAAAGTTGTTACTTAGTACATCCTTCGATATCACTGGCACGAAGAAGGGTGATTGAACGTATCACCAAATTCAATTATCACCCATTTCCGATACGTTATTTGGGATTCCCCCTCTACTTTGGCAGATGTAAATCATCATATTTTGGGGAAGTTTGCCAATCTATCCTAGGGAGAATAAGGTCATGGAAATCAAGGATGCTTTCTCTTGGAGGCAAAATAGTTCTAATCAAACATGTGTTAGCAACGATGCCAGTACATCTGTTGTCAGCAGCGGTTATCCCAGGTAAGGTATTTAGAACTATAGAAAAAGCCTTCTCGACCTTCCTATGGGGGTCATCCTCCGAGGAGTCTAAATTTCACTGGATACGGTGGTCTCAAATGTGCTATCCGGTAGATGAGGGAGGAGTTGGTTTTCGCAGGTTACAGGACATCTACACAGCATTCTCATTCAAGCTTTGGTGGAACTTCAGAAAGGGATGCTCGTTGTGGGCTTCGTTCATGAAAGCTAAGTATTGTAGACTACTACATCCTTGTCAGGTAGAAATCAGGTCAATGGATTCCGCAATCTGGAGAAGGATGGTCAATGTAAGTCGACAAGTGGAACTATCTATGCTATGGGATATCAAAAACGGAGCTTGTCATTTTTGGTACGACATTTGGTTGGGAGGGGGTGCCTTGTTTCTCCGTATGACGGTGGTCTCTAATTTGTCGTTTGGTGATTTTATCATCAATGGACACTGGGATGTGATTAGATTATATCAAACATTGCCTACAGATTTGGTTCCCTCTATTTTAGAGCATCCAGTCCCGGAAGACTGGGGTGAAGCTGAAGTCATTTGGATGTCCACAACATCTGGAAACTTCTCTCTAGTTTCGGCATTTCAGGATATTAGGCAAGCACGAAACAAGTCTATGGTTTTTGATAGCATTTGGCATCCTCAGATCCCACTCAAAATTTCATTCTTCATGTTAAGATTGTTGCTGGAGAGGCTACCTTTACCGGATAGGTTATGTAAACTTGGTTTACATTTACCATCAAAGTGTTTCTGCTGCGATTCCGCTTCGGAGGAGTCAATTGAACATTTATTCTCCAAAGGCCATATAGCTTCAACAGTTTGGAATTATTTTGGAGCTTTATGTGGATTGACTTTTCCTGGTTCTTCTTTACGCTCCCGTATAGTGGGTTGGTGGTTGCACTCATATGATTCAGAGATACAGCGATTCATTGGACGAATTCTTCCGAATATAGTATGTTGGCAAATTTGGAAAGCAAGAAATAAAGCATTATTTGAGGATGTCCATATGAGATCGCGCGCCATTTGTCTTGCCATTTCCTTGGAAATCCAGATCATTGTGGAAATTTATTTCAAACAGGTTTTCAAGGCTCATTCATTCTATCATTTGTACGATTGGCCAGATTCATCTCACATTTATCTCACGTACAAACTTGTTTATTGGGAACCAAAGGAAACTGGTCGTTTTACACTCAATACAGATGGCTGTTCTAAGGGTAATCCAGGTTTGGGTGGAGGAGGTGGGGTTCTTCGGGATTCACATGGTATTCCTTTGATTGGTTTTTCGGCATATCTTGGAGAAACTACATGTCTAAGTGCAGAGGCCCGGGCTCTTCTTATTGGCATTCAAACATCCATACATAGGGGTTTTGAAAATCTCTATATTCAATCGGATTCTTTGGTATTAATTGGAATTCTTCAGAAACGTATACACTGCCCTTGGAAGATTCGACGAGAGATTAGGCAGATTTGGCAGTTCGTGGAAGATCCTGATCATTTTTCACATTGTTATAGGGAAGCTAACACAGTCGCTGATGCATTGTCCAATGTGGGCGTCTCTCATCCAGAGCATCAACTCAAGTTATACGACTCCTTCCATATGTTCCCAACTATGGCTCGTGGAGCAATTCGCCTCGACAGATTAGGGATGCCTTCAATTCGGAAAATTAAGCGTCTGAAGGGCTGAGGATTAAGGAGAATTGGAGCTACTTTGCTTTTCAACAAAGCACCAAACATCTCTGGTTCATTTGTTGTCTTTATAGTTCAATCCTGTACTTCAAATTGTAGAAACAAAAATATTGAACACATAATTTTTTGGTTCTATATTTTACTCTTTGTTTAGTAATATTTCTATATTTTATTTGTTAATATTCAGATGATTTGGTTTGTTAGCTTTTAAGCACTTGTATAGATTTAGATTATTATTATCTATTATTTTTATTTTAGGTTTTTATTTGTATCGTTTTTTTCCCTTTTAGATGTTTAATTTTTATTGTAAGAATTTTAAGCATAGAAATTTTGTAAAAAAATAAAAATTAAAAGGGAAACAAGCTCAGATCATGAGAAAGCATTAGGATGCTAGCTTTCTTCTATGTTACAGTTAGCAGAAAAATGCACCGGAAAAATTGGCAGAAGTAAAAATGCAGTTTAGCCATTCTTTTTTATTTCGCCGTTTCCCATTACCTTGCATTGCCTTGAATTTTAATCTACTGGTCTCATTGGAATGAAGAGTGATCGGATGTCATGAGAAAAGTGGGGAAATGAGATTTATCAAGGCGTATAAGATCAGGGTTTGAGGGATTAAAAAGGATAAAGGAAGGCTGATGGGAGAGAGAGGGCAGTGGCGGCTGAGTTTGAGATCAAGAGCAAAGAAAGAAAAACAGAAAGCCATGAGCTAGGGGAAAAAGGAAAAGAAGGAAAAGTGGGCGGCTGGGTAAAGAGTAGCGGGAGAAGTGAGGAACTTCGTGAAACGGAAAAGCAAGACACTGGAAAAGGGAGACGAGGGAGATATATGGAAAACGAAGAAGTAGGAGGGATTGAGAAAGTTGGGGCTGCCGGGTAAGAAAGGGAGAGCTTCAAGCTGAAGAAAGGTAGCTGCGGGCTAGGTTGGGGAAGTGGAGGCTTGGCTAGAAACCAGAAAAAGAAAGGAGGGATTTTCGACTAGCAGCATCAGCGCTGGAAGCCTGCTGCAATTCAGTTCGTGGATTTGGTTTTCCAGAAACGGTTTCGAATCTATCGGGGTCGTTTTGTAGCTCGCAAGTCTAAGCACCCTCAGGTAATCATGGGCTTTTCTCAATCTGGGTTTTGACAATAACTTTTCATAGAGATCTGAACTTTTTACGCACGATTGTTTTTTTTTCTTAAGTCTCTGGCCTGATACTTTGATGAGATGATGTGAGTAATTGTTAGGTGTAGTGGGGCAAATCCGCGCATGACATGTGTCAGGTCGGTAGACCACACGCGGCAGGTCGGCAGTAGGTACCTCGAGGCTGGCATAGGCCAGCTCGGCCTAAGAAAGCCAGCTCGGCATGTCGAAGGTCTCCTATGATGGGCTTAATGGGCCGCCGTCTCCGAACATTTAGGGGCCGCCGCGGGAAACCCTAGGAAGACTCCGAACCCTAAGGGAACTTTGACTCCCATAAGGAAACTACAACTCGAACGGTCCTATATATACTCCGCTATCAAGACTACGCAAGGTACGCTCACAAGTATTCTCTACTATTACTATATCCTTCTACGGCCAAACTAACTTGACCGTCGGAGTTATCCCAGGGACATCAGTCCCACCTCCGTTCTTTCTTCTCAGGTCACCTAGCACGATCCCAGCTCGATTGTTCCAATCAGGTCGGCCCCATCAGCTCGGACACGGTTTTTGGCAGTCGCATCAATTGGCGCCGTCTGTGGGAAACATGTTACACTTCATTGCGAGTCATGCCGAAGACTAGGTCGCAGAGGAACGCTGGCGGGTCCAAGGGGACCGAGCGTGGTGGCTCCCAAAACCCCTCTCGGGGTCCAACACCCGGAGAAGGAGGGGCAGGGCCCTCACGAATCCCGCCTGAACAACTGGTTCAGACAGTGGCCCAAAACTTGCCCACCTTCGAGGCAATCATGAACTACCTCAAAGAGCAGTCGGGAGGTCATCAGGACAAGGAGCCCAAGGTTCAGGGAGCAGATCCGTCAGAATCCCGAACTGGGAGTCCCACCAAAACTGGGGCCAAGCGAGCACACCGGGAAGTCACGCGTGAGCAAGTCGAGGTCATGGAACCTTCTCACAAGAACTCCCGGACTGAACACCCGGAGCCCGTCCGGAGGCTCCCCAGGGAAAACCTCTCCCCCCGAAGAGAGAGACAGCAGGTGCGGGACGAACTGGACCTACTTCTGGACCCAGAAGCGGACAGGTACATTGCTTCCCCCTTTGTGCTCGATATCGAGGAGTTTCAACTGCCCGCGAAATTCAAAATCCCGAACATGAAGCCTTACGACGCAACTACGGATCCGGAAGACCACCTGTTTGTGTTCATGACGCAGATGCGTTTACAAACAGCCGCGGATGCGGTCAGGTGCAAGACCTTCCCAATGTTCCTAGAAGGAAGGGCTCGGCAGTGGTTCCAGGGGCTTCCCCCTAGATCGATCAGTTCTTTCACTCAGCTCGCACGGCAGTTCTCAGCACAGTTCGTTTCTTCACGAGCTTATTCTAAAAGCACCGCGCACCTCATGACTATCCAACAGAAGGCCGAGGAGTCCTTGCGCGAGTACATGGTGCGCTTCAATAATGAGTCCCTTCAGGTTCAAGATCGCGACGACAAGGTGGTCATGGCCGCCTTCATCAACGGGCTGCGCAAGCAAAAGCTGTACACCGAACTGGTGGAGAGACCTCCCAAGACAGTTCGGGAGATGTTAGATCGAGCCCATGAGAAGGCCAACGCGGAGGAAGCCAATCGCCTTAAGAGTGCACAAGAAAAATTAAGGGATGACAAGCGCAGGAAGGGCGCCGACCAAGTGAGGGCACGGCCTGACCCGGGAAGGAGGGGTGCTTATGACCGCCTCCCCAGGAGTAGCCCGATGGGAGGGGACAAGTCCTGGACTGGCCTCACGGCACCCAGAGCTCGAGTGCTCGCAGTAATGGAGCAGGAGGGGCTATCCCGACCTCCTCGACCTTTGGTTGGGGACAAAAGCAGACGGGATCAAGGTCTGTATTGCGCTTATCATCGGGACGTGGGGCACGATACGGAGGACTGTCGTCACCTCAAGAAAGACATTGAAAAGCTCATCAAACGAGGTCATCTGGGGCAGTTTGTACGAGAGGAACGAGCTGACCAGCAACGGGGAAGGCCCAGGTCGGAACGTCCGAGCTACCTGCGGGACCGGCCTCAGGGGCCCCGGGGCCGAACTCCCGAGCAGGAAATACAGAACCTGGCGGGGGTGATTAACACCATCGCCGGAGGACCTGCGGGTGGAGATAGCCATGCAGCTCGGCGGCATAACCGTCCCCCTCCCACGGGGGAGAGCTCGGCCAAGCGTTTGAAGATGTATGAGGAAATAATCTATGGACCTGAAGACGCAGTCCCCTTGGCCTCTAATAACCATGAAGCCATTGTGATAGAAGTCATCACCTGTAACTTCAAGGTGAGGAAAGTGTATATAGACAACGGGAGTGCCATAGACGTGCTTTATTATAAGACCTTCAAGGAGCTGCAGCTGGAGGATAGACAGCTTGTACCGGTTCGAACTCCGTTGATCGGCTTTGCTGGTCCTCCTGTGAGGCCGGAAGGGATGATCACTCTCCAGGTCACGGTGGGAGTGGCCCCAAGGTGCCGGACGATCCCGGTAAACTTCGCGGTGGTTAAGGAGCCGTCATCCTACAACGTAATCCTGGGACGTCCCACGTTGAATGCCCTCCGGGCTGTTTGTTCTACCTTGCACCTCAGCATGAAATTTCCTACTTCTGCGGGGGTGGCTGAGGTGCTGGGAGATCCAGAAGTGGCAAGGGCGTGTTATATTGCCACCCTCAAGGGTAAAGAAAAACTGGTAGCTCAGACAATTTGTTTGGAATCCTGGGAACCCCTGGAGAAGGGAGAAAGATTGGAGACAGACGAGGGATTGGCCGAGCTGCCCGTCCAGCCCGACCGACCTGAACGCACAGTAAAGGTCGGCGCCGGCCTGGGTGAGCTGATCAGAAGCTCTTTGGAATCTCTCTTGAAGGAGTACGCTGAGATTTTTGCTTGGAGTGCTGATGACATGCCAGGAATCCCCACCGAGCTGGCAGTTCACAGGCTACATGTGGATCCCAACGTCCGGCCAGTAAAGCAGAAGAAGAGGAACTTCGCTTCTGAGCGAAAGGAGGTCGTCAAGAGCGAGGTAGGAAAGTTGCTGGAGGCTAAGATAGTTAAGGAAGTCTACTTTCCGACCTGGCTGGCCAATCCGGTGCTGGTCAAGAAAGAAGAGAAAGCTTGGCGGATGTGTGTGGATTTCACTGATTTGAATAAGGCTTGCCCAAAGGACTGTTACCCACTCCCACGAATTGATCAGCTCGTGGACTCAACAGCGGGCTATGAGATCTTCTGTTTCTTGGACGCCTTTAAGGGGTACCATCAGATAGCCCTAGACGAGGAGGATCAAGAGAAGACCTCATTCATCACCGAGGACGGAACATATTGTTATGTTACCATGCCGTTTGGGCTAAAGAACGCAGGTGCGACCTATCAGAGGTTGGTGAACAAGCTGTTTAGAAATCAGATCGGTCGGAACCTGGAAGTCTACGTGGATGATATGTTGGTAAAAAGTCGGACCCAGGAGCAGTTCATCTCCGACCTGAGGGAAATTTTCGAGGTCCTTCGGAGTTCACGAATGCGGCTGAATCCCAAAAAATGTACTTTTGGGGTCAGGTCGGAAAAGTTCCTGGGCTACATGATTTCTAAGGAAGGGGTGAGAGCTAACCCAGATAAGATCAAGGCTATCATGGACATGGCTCCACCCCGGAATATTAAGGATGTGCAACGCCTAACGGGGAGGATGGCAGCCTTGAACAGGTTCCTGTCCAAGTCGGCAGTTCGGGGTTCGCCTTTCTTCAAGGCCCTGAAAGGAGGTCGGCAGTTTGAGTGGAATCTGGAATGCCAGAGGGCGTTCGATGAGCTGAAAACCCACCTCGCTCGGTTGCCAGCCCTAACATCTCCCGAATTGGGAGAGACCCTGTTCATGTACTTGGCTGCGGGTGAGGGAGCTGTTAGCGCGGTGCTGGTGCGGGAGGAGAACAAGGTACAGAAGCCCGTATATTATGTTAGCCGCGCCCTGCAGGGGGCCGAGGCTAGGTACTCGGCGGTGGAGCGATATGTTTTGGCATTAGTACACGCAGCTCGGAAACTCAGGACGTACTTTCAAGCTCACCCCGTAGTAGTCATGACGGACCAGCCCCTGAAGCAGATCCTTTCCAAACCCGAGTCCTCGGGTCGAATGGTGAAATGGGCTGTGGAATTGTCCGAATACGACCTGGGATATCAGCCCAGGACGGCCATCAAAGCCCAAGCCCTGGCGGACTTCATAGCGGATGGTGTTTCTTTTGGATTGCCCGAAGCGGAGGTCGGTCAGGTCAGGGACGTACAGGCCAGGAAAGATGGAGAAGATGCCAAAAAGGCACATAACGGACAAGCAGCGAAGCCCTCACAGACCCCAAAGACTACCAAGGCCACTCAGGCCCGAGAAGCAGTAGAGGTCTTACAGGCCAGAGACGCTGCTGAGGTCGTCCAGGCCATACAGGTAGCGGAGGATGGACCGTCCGAAGAAGCAGCTGAGGCCCAGCAGGCCGAAGAAGCTGCCAAGGACAGGCAGGCCGGAGAAGCGGCTGAGGTCGAACGAACCCAAGGAACTGTCCAGGTCGGAAAGACCAAGGAGGCAGCTAAGGTCGGGCGGGCCGAAGATGCCGTTGAGGCCATGCATCCAGAAAAAGCGGTCAAGGCAGACCTGTCTGGGAAGGCTGCTCGGGCTGGAAAGGACACAGAAGCTGCAGATCCCACCTGGACATTGTACGTGGATGGCGCATCAAGTAAAGAAGGATGTGGTGCAGGGCTCTTCTTAATTAGCCCCACTGGGGAGGAGTTACCCTACGCCCTGAGGTTTGATTTTAGAGCCTCTAACAACGAGTCAGAGTACGAGGCTCTGATTGCGGGGATGGAGATGGCCCGAAGGTTGGGGGCCAGATCGATAAAAGTCTACAGTGATTCACAGCTGATAGTGAACCAAGTAGGGGGGAGCTATGAGGTCAAAGAAGGCTCACTAAGAAAGTACGTGGCTAAAACATGTGAACTGAAGGGTCAGTTCGAGCAGTTCACGCTCGAGCAGATTCCACGGAGCCAGAACAAGCGAGCCGACGCCCTGTCTAAATTAGCCTCCACCTCGACTGGCTTCTCAGGTCGGGAAATACTGGTAGAGGTCGTCAGAAGTCGGGCCTATGAACAGGTAAGCGCTGCAGTCATTCGGGTAGTGAGCTCCTGGATGGATCCTATCATTCAGTATCTGGTTCGTGGGGAGCTTCCACCAAGCAGGACGGAGGCTCGCAAAATCCTCATCAAGTCACAGAAGTACGCACTCACACATGAAATTTTGTACAGGAAATCTTACTTGCAGCCCTGGTTGAGGTGCATAACGCCTGAGGAGGGCAACTACGTCTTACGCGAGCTGCATGAAGGCATCTGCGGCAACCACGTCGGCCCGAGAGTGTTAGCCAAAAAGGGAATGTTGGCTGGATACTATTGGCCAACCATCTTTAGGGATTCGGCTGAGCTGGTATCCAGGTGTAGGTCTTGCCAGCTGCACGCCCCCGTACATCACACCCCCACTCAGGAAATGATTCCTCTCAGCAGCCCGTGGCCATTCTTCCAATGGGGTATTGACCTGTTAGGACCGTTTCCCCGAGCCCTCGGGGGCTGTGAGCACTTGGTAATAGCCATTGATTACTTCACCAAGTGGGTAGAGGCCGAACCCCTCAACACGATCAGCAGCAGATCGATCCAGAAGTTCCTTTGGAAGAGCATAGTCTGCCGATTTGGCATACCGAAGGTTCTTGTCTCAGACAATGGCAGACAGTTCGCTGACCAATCCCTTCAAGAGTGGTGCACGGAGCTCGGCATCCAGCAGCACTTCTCCTCAGTAGGGCATCCCCAGGCCAATGGGCAGGTCGAAAATGTCAACAGAACCATCCTGCATGGCCTAAGGACGAGGTTAGAGTCCGCCCGAACTAGTTGGCTAGAGGAGCTACCTACCATACTATGGGCTTACCGGACAACACCTCGAACAGCCACCCAGGAGACTCCATTCGTCTTGACGTATGGGGTCGAGGCGGTAATACCCGCAGAGGTCGGAATACCCTCAGGTAGGGTGCAACACTTTGTGGCTCAAGATAATGAGGAGGAGATGCGGCTTAACTTGGACCTGATCGAACACCGAAGGGAAGAGGCGGCTATACGGATGGCTAAGTACAAGGGCCAGGTCGCACGCTACTACAATGCTAGGGTAAGACACCTTTCTTTCAAGCCAGGAGACTTGGTGTTACGCAAGAACTCCGTCAGCCGAGCTGTGGGCGTGGGAAAACTAGACCCAAATTGGGAAGGTCCCTACGTGGTGAAGGAGGTCGGCCGGGCAGGTTATTCCAAGCTGGCTCGCCTGGATGGAAGCGAAGTCCCGCGTACCTGGCACAACTCAAACCTGAGACTTTTTCTTTAGTACCCTGCCCGAGCTGAGGTGACCAGCTGGACAGGTCTGCTCTTTGCTTATCTAGCTCACTTTACTAGTCCACTTTATTAGTTAGCCCGGCCTGGACGGGCGTTCCGCAACCTAGAAGTTTTTCCTGAAGCTGAGGTAGTCGGCTGGACAGACTTATTCTTCATTAGTTCAGTACTAAGAATTATGAATGTACTCGAAAACATGGAATAAAAGAAAATTTTTACAAGTGTTGGGTAAGAAAAGAGGCTGTTCATTCCATTTCAAAAGGACATACATAAGGGGGGCCATACAAAAGCGAGCTGGCCGAGCTCGGATCTAAGCCTAGCCTAATAGACCTGCCTAAGGCACTACGTTCCTAGTTCTCCCCTTGCTGTTCTTGCTCTTGCTCAGGGGAGGTCGCGGGCAGGGCAGGATTGGCGACCAAGGCAGCCAAGTCGCGCCCATTGGAGTAGCCCGTGACGAGTCTGTCAATCTGATCGGCAGCCTGGGGATTATAATCAGGCCACCTGCTCAGGTCAAAACCTGGCAAATTCAAAGACAGAACATCCGCCATGGCCTTGGTGTAGCCGAGCTGCAGGACGGGGCCATTCAAGATGGCCAGATCATCCATAAAGGCCTCGGACTTCTTAAAATCTTGAACGCCTAGCTGGCGCCCTTCCGTCCTGGCCGCTTCCACCAGCTCGACTGATTTCTTCTGCTCACTCTCTAGCTGGGAAGTCAGCTCGGCGGACTTTTTCTTCTCAAGCTCGCAGGCGGCCTGGGAGTCGGCGAGCTGCTTTTTCGTTGCCTCCAGCTCTGCCTCGGTCGCTTCGAGCTGACTGGATAGCTTGTTCTTGGCAGCATCAGCCTGGGAGAGATTCTCTCCCATGTTTTCGTATCGCTGAGCCAGCTCGGCACCGGCGACGTTGAGCTGCAGGTCCAACTATGAGAAGTCTATGGATTGAGGATACTAGTAAAAGTACCAAGTGAAGAAGTTACCTGGGCTGCGCTCAGGTAGTAGTGCGACAGCAACTCGGAGTTGGATGCGAGCTGGATAAAGTGATGGTTGCGGGGGAGCACCGAACCTTTGACGAGCTCTCGAGCAGCCTCTGGAAACTGAGCTCGGTCATTCATCGACAACCCCCACTTCGGGCAGAAATGGAGTGGGTGGGGATGTGGGCCCAGCTCGGTTGGGGGCTTGAGAGGAATGATGTTCCTCGTCCGCCACATCGAAGGAGGCGACTCAGATGAGGCCTGCAGCTCGGCAGTGTTGACCCCATAGTGCTCCGTGGACGCGCCAGTAGGAGATGGTTGGGGTGTAGGTGTAGCCGAGGTGGTCGCCTCGGTCCTGGCTTTCCTGGCAGTAGTCTTCCTCCTCTTCTTTTTGGGTTCCTCCAAGGGGGTAGACTGAGCTGCGGGAATAGGCTCTGGTGGGGGAGGAGCCACGTCACCAGGAGCTGAGGAGGGTACCGAGGTAGCCGCGCGCGAGCTGCCTGTCCCTCCTATGTTCAGAAGCTGGGAGAACCTCTTCACTGGGAGCAAAGAAAGGGGTCAGTTCGTGCGACAAAGGAAAAGAAAGGGAAGCAAGGAAAAGAAGATCAAAGGGATTACAAGCTGTAAGCTCCTCGGGTGTGAGAGGTCGTAGGTCAGGCGCAGGGTCGTTCACCTCTGCTCGAATCAGCCCCGCCGACCGGAGCTGGGCATTGCTAAATTCCTTCACCGATAATCGAGCATCCGAGCTGACCAGGAGGTCCAGTTCGGCCGCAGGAAGAGGTGAAGGAATGGGGTCGGACACCTGGGTCTCCTCCCTCCAGGTCAGGGGAGGGAAACCCGTGTTCTTCACATAGAAGAACTGAGCTTTCCAGCCCTTAATGGAAGAGGGGGTGTGCGTGAACAGCTCGCGGGTTGGGAGTTCTCCCCCGCTCCTGCGAGCAAAATAGAACCAGCCATGAACTGGCCCGCTCACTTTCATCTGAAAGAACGACCTGAAAAGGTCTAGAGAGTAGGGAACTTCGAGGACTCGGCACATAATAAAAAAGCCGAGGATCGATCTGATGGCGTTTGGAACGAGCTGGGTTATACGAATTCCCCAGAAGGTTAGAATTTGGTAAAGGAATTGGGGAATGGGAAGACGGAGACCAGCTATGAGCTGATCCCTGTAGATAGCCACAAACTCAGAAGGAGGTCGGCAAGCGTACTCCCCTGGTCGGGCAGCCCTGGCCTCGAACTGAAGGGGGATATCATACCTCCCCACCAGCTCGTCGACACTTCCCTGGTCTAGGATAGGGGGGATAAGCTCGACTTCCCCGAAGTCGATATCCGGCCCCCTGGAAGGTCCCGCCCGGGTCCGAGCTGGAGTTACCTCTAGGGGAATCCCTAGGTTGGCAGCTCCAGCGTCAGGCCGGACAGGTTGGGTGGGTTGGTCCATCTCTAAAGTAGGAGAATGAATGGGGGAAGGAAGATACTCTGACGAGCTGGAAGAAGAAGAGCTAGAGGAGGAAGAGATTATTTCTATAGGTGCAGGTCGGACTACTCTACGCCTAGGTGCCGAGCTGGTGATGTCTGAGTGCGTGGAGGAAGAAGACATAAAAGGGAAAAGAAGACTTACTAGTGGATGAAGAGCTGATATGTGCTTAAGGGAAAGCGCTACTCTGGAACTCTCTAGACGGGGAGCGAGCTGGTAAAATTTGTGAAGGAGGAGAAATGAGAAAGGAAGCATGAAAGTGACGTCTGGTAGGGCCTATTTATAGGCCACCAGGGCGGGAAGTTGAAGAGTCCCGAATTGAAATCTCAAAATTTATTGCTGAGAAACCGTCACCTTGGAAAACGTTTGAGCTAACAACTACCGTCATGGGCGGACGTGACCCCTGAAGTGACGGTTATGACAGCATGCGTGGCGGTTATCCGTACAAGGTGCACGGTCGTGGGATCGTGGGTCCCATCCCTGGCAGACCTGACGCCTCGAGATTTGGTCTAAATTCACGCGACCCCTCGGTGACTCTAGACTCAAGGGGGGCTAGTGTAGTGGGGCAAATCCGCGCATGACATGTGTTAGGTCGGTAGACCACACGCGGCAGGTCGGCCGTGGGTACCTCGAGGCTGGCATGGGCCAGCTCGGCCTAAGAAAGCCAGCTCGGCGTGTCGGAGGTCTCCTATGATGGGCTTGATGGGCCGCCGTCTCCGAACATTTAGGGGCCGCCGCGGGAAACCCTAGGAAGACTCCGAACCCTAAGGGAACTTTGACTCCCATAAGGAAACTATAACTCGAACGGTCCTATATATACTCCACTATCAAGACTACACAAGGTACGCTCACGAGTATTCTCTACTATTACTATATCCTTCTACGGCCAAACTAACTTGACCGTCGGAGTTATCCCAGGGACATCAGTCCCGCCTCCGTTCTCTCTTCTCAGGTCACCTAGCACGATCCCAGCTCAGCTTTTCCCAACCAGGTCGGCCGCATCAGCTCGGACACGGTTTTCGGCAGTCGCATCATTCGGTGATGTCGTTATGTTGTTCATAGCTTGTGGTAAGCCTCTTTTGCTCATTTAATGTGAATCTGAACTAAAATTCAATTAAAAAAGCCATAAGCAGATAGCGTTTTCCCAAATGTGTAATCTGAGAAACTAAAAATCACATCTTTGGTCTGTTGGTGGGATTCCTGTCCGATATGGTTATTAAATTTGGCTGCATGAGGTTGCTGAAGTTTCTGGAATGGCTCGATTTTTTTTTTTTTTGGGCTTTGCTTGTCGTTTGATAGTACTTCCTGTCTGTGTTTGCTGCGATTTAAAACAGCAATGGACGGCATAACATTCATGCAAACTTTTACACCAGAAAACTCATGAAGTCGCAGAATTTTCATCTCCATTTTCACACGTTCTTTCTTTTCTGAAATTCTGGTGTTTAAGTCTACCAATTTCATGTTGAAAGCTAGGAAGAATGTTTGATGTGCTTGTTTGCATGATTTTAGAATGCTTTTGCGTTTAAATTTACGCTTAAAATCTGCTGCAACAAGTTCGATGCTTCTCGGTTTGAGGCAGCAGTACAGGCAGATAATCTTTTTTCTTCTTTTGGGGTGGCTGAAGTTCTTTGTTTGACTTAATGTTTTCTTTTAGGTCTGTTTGCGGTGTGATGTTAGCCTGTGTGTATGTTCGATGCAATTTAAAGTAGCGATGTGTGCAACAATACCGGACTGCAACATGGCCAATCCATGTGTTGTAGCCATAGGTTCTTTAGCACTTTTTTTGAAGTTTCGGTTGCCTCAACAGCAATACAAACTCACGTTCAATTGATTTGGATTATAGCACTTGTTCATTATGTGTAGGATCTCTCTCTCCCTGCTCTTATTTTGGGCTAGGAGTTGATAGGGATGAATGTATGATTTTGTTTGCAAAAGTTCTCTCATATCCAGAAAAACCCAAAATTTTGAAAGCAAGTTCAAGGCCTTTGAGTTTTCCAGTTCTTCTCTCGTGGGTTATGCTTCAGAATCCATCAACTCAAGTTGTGGGAGAGTGGAACTTCTTCTTTAGTTACTTTGGTCATACGCGTTTGTTTTCTTTCTTTCATTACTGGTGTTCATTTCTGTCTTGCACATTCTCGTTTTCCTGGCCATTATATTGAGGGGTTGGGATAGTTAGTTTCATTGTTAGAATGCCATGATTATAGCTTGTTTCCTTTGTTGTTGCGCAAATAACTCAAATGTTTGAGAGTCGCGTAAACCTACAGGAAGAATTGTAGCTTGAAGTTGCAGAAACCAGAATGCATGCAAAGATTTTCCAAAATTGCAAATCAGCCCCTTAAGTTTCATCTAATGCCACTTTAGCCCAAATAATTGAATAATTTAATCAATTATATCCCTTTAAACATATTATTTTCTCATTAATATGTCTTAACATGATTCTTGGATGGTTTTTAATAAACTTTAGGATGTATTTGAAGTTTTGGTTTTTGTTTTCCTTAGATTAATGGTTTTAATTTGGTTTAATATGGATTTTTTATGTTTTGTGGCTTAAACGTAGCAAAGTGGCACTTTCATGTAATTGGTGGTGGCTTTTAGTTTAATTCTGATAGGTTTTATATTACGTCTTTGATTTTAATTTATTTCATTTTTTAGTACCTCATCTTAGAATTTTTCTTATTTTTCCGATCGGATTCTCGGGTACCTCTAATTTCTTGAACATACATGATTTATTAAGTGATTCCATTCCATGTTTAATTTTCATTTTTGTGTTAATTCTTCGTTTCATGTAATTGATTGTTAATTAAAATGATGCCTTGACCTTTTTATTATTTTGGAGGGTAAATAAGTAACTCGTTCCATTAGAACCCAACTCAAGGGAGGTACACTCTATCCTTTATTTTTGACTTTATTTGACCCTACGTGCGTATATGTGTCTTATGTGTGCAATTGCATGACTTTAAGTGTTTATTTCATTTTCACTTTATTTATTTCTTTAGTTGCTTAGTTTTGCTTTAATTTTAGTTCAATTTTATCATCTGGGAGGCACTCGAATGCCAAAATTGTAATAGTTAGGGATTTAATTGTTTTATTCCTTCTTATTTCCCCTTTTAGATTGTAGTAGGCTTCCCCCGAATGTAATAGTTAGGGCTTTATTTGATTTACTTTCCTTATGTGTGTTTTGCATGTCTATGTGCTATGTGTTACCGTTTTCTTAGGACGTGCATCTAGATATCATGCCTATGTGTTATGTGTCTTATGTGATTTATGTGCTTGTTTCCTTTATTATGCTTTATCTGATTTTCTTAAACTGTAATAAATGCATGTTATCACACTAGTCCAATGCTAGCTGTGACTCCTTTCCCGTCACCACACTAGTCCAACGCTAGTTGTGGTTCTTTGTTCCGATTTCCCACTAGTCCAATGCTAGTGAGGATCCATAGACATGGGCTAGTCCAATGCTAGACCCTTAGGGACCTCCCTCGTTAGATTATGTTTGTATGATTACATTACACTTCATGCATATTTTTTCATTTTTTAGGATCTTTATCATTTTCACATAATATTTCCTCTAATAAAATATCCCTTACCCCTATGTATATATAACATTTAGATTGGCATCTCATTTAGGAAATTAGGGGGTAGATTAGTGCATTTTGCCTGATTAGACTAGAGATTACCCCTTGGATATGGGATATGGACGAGTTTTGCTTTTCTAGCCTTAGCACGCTCGTATTCCCTCTATTAAAAGGGAAAATTGAGTCACGAACATTAGCCCCCGTACCCGACGTGATGCATTCCTCTAAGACATGTATATTTCTATAATTATTTTATCCTTTTCCTTTTCTTAGAGTCTCATATTTTTGCATTATTCGTGACTTCTCCAAAGGGTCATTATTGGACATCACAAATTAATGTGATTGGCACCATTCGAGCTTTGAAGAGATATTTTAACCCCCCGATACCCTCTTAGGTCTAGGGTTTGCATTCATATAGTACATCCAAAAATGTGATAAATTTTTAGGATAAATTAAGAAAGTCTTTGACTAAATCGCGCAACTAGCCTTGGCTAGGTTGAAAGGATGCCTTGGATTCTTATCCTTGCCTTCTCTTTCTTCAAATGTGACTCCCGAATCTTTTTCTCTGACTTTGTAGACTTGGAGTCGTTTAAAATGGGTTTTTTTTTTACTTTTTTCTTTCAAAACTCATTTTTAGGGTGACTTGGTACACCTTAACTCTATAACAAGTGGCGACTCCATTTTTCGTTCAAAAAACCCTTTTTAAACTATATTTTGGGTCAAATCGTCGCATTTTCAAGTCCCATTTAGACTCATATTTTTCTTCATTTTCTTTGTAAATCAAAATTCATTTTTCAAAAAAAAAATTCACTTTTTTAAACCATTCATTTATTTCTAAAAAATGGGGCGCGACAAAAATGATGTTTCTCTGTGTGTAACATTTATTCTCATCAATAAAAGACTACAAATTTAAAATAAAAAAAATCGTGGAATGGTTTAAGGATCTGCTACAAAAAAAATATAATATTCAAATTCATATAATCAATTTTAAATGTTTTTGTAGTAGAATGGCCTTATACTTGGTTACACAAAAAATTGTAAGAAAATGTTTTGCAATTGACTAGGATCTTCTTAGTAGGGAAATATTTTGAGAATAGGCTATGCAAACTATTGTAGCCAAATATTTTTTAATTACCTACAATTTTTTGTCTGTAGCATAATGATTTGAGAAAAGGGTACAGAAGAAATCATATTCAAATATTGAAAGATCAACTACAATTTTTTTTGTAGGCGAATGGTTTGAGATTTGCCTACGTAGCAAATCATAGTAAATAGTTCTACAATTGGCTACGATTTGTTTTTTCATAACGGAACACTTTAATAG
>NW_020864590.1:0-26698 GCF_003713205.1 Coffea eugenioides
ATGTGACGCCCCCACTTCTCCCAAGGGCGAACCCAAGGGTATCGGCGGGACGCCTGCCCAACTCTCGCCAGGACTCGGTACAATCCATATACTCAAAACTCGAAATACTTTAAATAATTTCAATACATAATTAAAGTACTTCAAAATATTTCACACTTACATTAAGTTAACTTTCAAGCTTAAATACAACCCAACGGAATACGTGCTATAGCCATCCGCTATAATACAACTTAAGATCTTCAAAAGAAAGCAATCTAGTACTATTCTCAGGCACTCTTGGTCTCCAACCCTGTAAAAGAAATCCACAACGTGGAATGAGCTACACAGCCCAGTGAGGTTCCAAGACACTCTAGCAGTTCTATTAAATCAAGTAAAGGGAGCATACCACATGTATGGTTCAGGGTTGCACGTTGACATAAGAACATGAAATAATTATCATTCTACGAGTAATTTGAGCACATCACAGGTATAGCACATTTGCATGAAACGGTTATCATTATGTAATAATAAACACACATTGAAGGATACGGTGTTCCATTGGAACCATGTCGGTCATCTGCACCTTATAACTTCCGGATCCCCTTGGTTTGTCTGGCCATCACCTTATCCCTCCAGTGGTAGTACTCGAGTTTACCAAAACGATGGCCCAGGGTTCCAACCTACCCGACCGAGCCCAGTCCTGGCTCGAGTAGATCAGTAACCAAGGGCAGGGCCCAAGTTCAGCTTAGAGCTTACAACATGCACAAGTAATCAAATAACTTGGCGAACGGTAAAAATTTATTCTTTTCGTAGGTCGAGTGAGATAAAGTACACACTCGCCTTAAAATGGTGGACAATTTCATATGAGCAATTACTAGCAACAATTAACACATAAACACGTAAGCAATATTTGATAATTTCATGTGAACATGTAATTTATAGTAATCAAGTAATCAAGTAAGCAGGTAGTCAAATAGATTAGAAAACGGTAAGTAAACACGGTTAACGGTAGTAATTACGGTTAATTGGTAGACATATGTCATTTTAATAGGCCGCCTTTGGCCGTGTCCCACTATTACCATGTAAGAGTCGAGGAGATTCACTCCAATCGACTTATGCTGCCATAGCATAATTAATCATTTAAACACATCACGTAAATATGCTCTTTAAGCATTTTTTTTATCGAGTAATTCAAGTAGTCATGTAAATATGCTTTTCAAGCATTTCATGTCGAGTAATTGAAATATATGCACTTCAAGTATTTCATGTTGAGTAATTCAAGTATACCTTACTTAAATATGCATGAGTGTGGTAAATACTTAACATGTAGCACTTAACACTTAATGATCATGGGATAAGCACGTCATGGACTTTTCAAATTACGTACTCCTATATGGAACACCCACCTATTCCAAACAAGTGAGTACGTGCTCGAACAAGTGTTTAGGCGTCTGTTTCGAGTTCCTCTTGAAGGTCCCCTTGAGCGCCTGAGCAAATAACCATTAACTATTATACACTATCACTTAGAATTCCCTACTTATCGAGAAGATTGTACTAGTGTTCACTCTAAGGAGAATTCATAAATTGAGCCTTAGTCATTCATAATCGATGCTCGGAAGTGGCGTTCAAAAACACAAGAGAAATCTGATTTTCGCCTTTGAAATCAAGTGTAAAATGGTCTAACAATATCGGAGGAAAATGGAGAGTTTGAAACCCTCAATTTCCTTTAAGTTCGGAAATTTCAGATTCGACAAGGAAACTTTGAAAAATCAGATCTCACTCTCTACGAGTCCAAAATTGGAAAACATGGTACCGTTGGAATCTACATCCAAAGTACTAGAAGTTTCTAGAAGACACTTTTCCATGATTCCAAATGGATGACATTCAAAAGTTGGCTCAAAGTTACTGCTTTAGAATACCAAGACAGTTTCAAGGTTGGTTTTTGAGCAACTTTGGAAATTCGGTAAAATTCACACGTTGCAAACCAGCCTCCGAAATTTCTAACACAATTAGAGTTACAATCAAAGTTTAAAAAAAAACAAGTGGAACAAGAATCGTAGTTTTGAGCACCAAGATATGGTAGCTCAAAGTTAGTGAAAATGTGAAACTGTTAAGTAAATTCCAGGTTTAATTCACAACTTTGGGACTTTGATTGAACATCGAAATGGACTCGGAATGACACCAAATTTGGTAGTATTATCCTAACATATAAGGGCTATTTATCTACCAAATTTCATCAGAAAATGCATTCTGAAAGTTGGTTAACGAAATCACTAAATTCCCAAGAGGTTCCTTGGCAAATCTGCCTTGGACTTCCGTTTTTCCGTTTTCAAAATGTTTGGCCTATAAAACACCTCAAACACGGTTCATTTCAGTAGATAATGTCTAAGATATGTCCAAGGTACATTTGATAGGTGATTAACACCAAAATTTCGGATAACAAACCCCAAACTAAGATTAGTTAAGGATCAGTCCAAAATGAAGAATTTCATAACTGCGTCAGTTTCAAACTTTGGCCACAACTCACTCAATTCAACTCAGAATTGAGCGTGGTTGGTGGCGTTATAAAAAAAATTCATAAAGCTACAATTTCTCAGAAGAAACCATTTTCGAAATCTGTGCACAACTAGCCCCAATTTGAGCATCAAGTTGTAGTTCCTGTTCTGCCTTCCAGTGAACCCGAGAAACAGAACAGTCAAGTTCAAATGAGTGGTACGGTTTGCTCGGGTGGAACCGGGACGTATATTTTATACCTTTGGAAAGATGGGGATGTCTAGTTTCCAGTGCCACAAACGGCACTCGATTCTGACATCGGAGTAAAAAGATATAGCCGAAACAAAATGACTGCCTGGGCAATCCGGGAAAATTTTCCAGATTGCTAAGTTTTCGTAAATCCAACATTTGGGTAACCAAATCAAGTTATTTTTCAATGAAACTTTTTACACAACCGATATAACATGTAAAAAACATAATCAAGCCATTAGAACCTCAAAATTTTGCACAAAAGTGGTCGGACTAGGCAGGGGTAAAATGGTCACTTTTGTCATTGCACCATTCCTTAAGTTTCTTATCAATAACACCACAACATATTTCACAATTCAGCCACAAAATAACATTTAATACATCATCATCACCAAATCAGTCCATCCATCAAATGTGGGAGTTCATAGAGCCCACACAACCATTTTTTCAACATAAACAAGCTACCCACATGCATACATAAGTTTAGATGTGCAATAGAACTTCCATAATTCAAGATTATCGAGGTTGATCGTGACTTACTTCGCTAGATGAACAAGACAGAAATTTTCGGCCCTTCCTTTGCCCAAGAAAACCGTGGAAAGCAGCCCCCTTTTGTAGCTTAATGTGGTCTCTAAGTGATTAACTAAGTGTTGTTAAAATTTGGAGTGAAATGGTGAAGGATTTGTGCAAGAAATGAAGAAGAAATGGATGAAGCAAGTTTGGTTCTTGGCTCTTGGTATTGCACGGCTGATAAGAGCTGGAGAGAGAGGGATTTTGATCTGAAATGAGGCTTCCAAAGGAAACTTTAATGTGTGGCTACAATTCACTCGAAAGTCAACTCTCTCTCCCGCGCGCACGAGCGTTTCGTGCTCGATTTCTCTCGCGTTTGTTTCACTAGTGCACTAAACCTCTAATGCACTTGTTTTCATGTTAATATTATTCACTCTTAATAGTCTAGAATAATTTCTCAAATCTCCAATTTACCGCTCCGCCTCGATATACGTGAACTTTCAATTTTCGTGCGGTACGGCGAAATCTCCAAGAATTCTTATAATGATAACTTCACTAACTAATACTTGATTACTTATGTGACGACCCCACCTCCCCCTAAGGCGTACCAAAGGGTTCGGCGGACCGCTTGCCCAGCTCTCGCCAGGACTCACTCACTCGTATCACATGCATACATCCATAGACCATAAATAACATCGCAATTCAAGCTTATAATTTACATTGATGCACAATCAAGATACAAAACCTCAATATACCCAAACTGGTTCAAAGTGTATACAATCCAGATACAAAACATTCTATTCGAGTAATAGCGCGAGTACAAGTCAAAAGTCAAAACAACTAGACTACGCTAGTCTTTACACGTCTCACGCCTCGCTCGTACCCCTGTAAGGAAAACAAAACTAACGGAGTGAGCCAAATCTCAGTGAAGTTCCAAATATCAAACTGGCCATCAAACAAAGTAATAACAGTGTAATAGTGAAATAGCGAGCAAACAAGTCCAATCAAAGAAATAATACTTCAGGTAATCAAGAATATATGGATCATATTCACATGTAAGGATACAGTGGCTCATGTCTCGGCTCCATCCCAGCTTGATCGATTGGTAGTTGACACTCCGTCAACTTTCAAGTGATAACTAGTCCAGAAAGAAAACCCCACTTCACGCCAGTTTCCGTCCACCGATCAACCCCCTTATCCGGGCCCGCACGCCACACGAAACACGGGTGGTAATACTCGAGTATACCGATTAGCCGAGGAGATAACACTCCACTCGACATTACTAGTTACCCAGGGTTTGTTATCTAATCGGCCAGGCCCTTGCCGGCTCGACTCGATTAACTAGCCACAGGGTTTCTGGAATTCCAGGCAAGATATAATTCATACACATGTAAAACAAGTCAATTGAAATTGATGAACAAGTACAAGTGTGAGAACCTATAAATTTCTCAATTTCTAGCCCTTATTTTATTTATTTGCACGCCTTTTACGCATTTTCGTTAGTAGGAAACTTTTCTAGATAATTTTTATGAGTAAATATAGTTTTTAAATAATTTTTCTAGTACCGGTTAGTTTTTGAGAAATTAAGAGTGTATACCGGATGTGGGACCCGCTAGTGCGGAAAGTTCGAAAAAATTCGGCCAGTTAGGTCAAGTTTTGGATACAAGGTTTATTTTAGCAGGTGTTAAGAGATAACTAGAGGTTACTAAATGGATTAGGGTGAGAGGGACAAAAGGATAGCCATGCATTAATGGTGGTAACAAGTGTCACTTGGAGAGTAATTCTTACATTTTGACCACTATTCACCATTTTACCAAATAAACCCAAAAATTGACCAAAAAAATCTCTTCATTTCAAGCTTCTCTTGGCCGAACCTTGCTAGGGAGGAAAGGGAAAAACTCTTCAACTTTCTTCATCTCAAACCTTGCTCAATCCAACAAACCAACCGATTAAACTTGAAAGTTCTCCATAAAAATCCTTCTCTTAATAGTTGTGAGGTAATTAGTGAAGTGGGTTGGAAGATTAAGGTGCTAAATTGCTCCCTTTCTTTGGTTGCTAAGGTGAGTAGCTAAGGGACCTCTCTTTCTTCTCAATAATGCTTAATTAGTGACTTATGTGAGATGAAGTGATGATATTAGGTGTTGTTTCATGATTTTTGGTAGAAATTGGTAAAGTTTTATATTTATTCATGATTTTTCTGTTTTCATATGATTAATATTGTGTGGCCATGAATGATGGTTGGGAATGGTTTAGAATGAAAACTTAGGGTGTAAATTGTGGCTATTTGCGGAAAATTTCCGCTTTGAAAGGAAATTTCGGAAATTAGGGTTGCAATTGAACCCATTCTTCCTGGTACTCTTTCCCCTAGTTAGAGGCTTAATTAGCCTTGGATTAAAACATGAAAGTTGTATGGAATGATATTTTATATATGCCTACAAAATTTTAGGCCAATCGGAGCAACGTATCCTGTGAAAAGAATGAAATACCCCTGCTGCCCTGTTTCTGTCCGAACCTGGTAATCAGCTTTGGTAATTGGTTAGTTTGACCAGGAATACTACTGATTTGGTTGTTGATGTCTTCTTAAGAAATATATCCTGGTATCTTAGCTTTTTTATGGCTTTGGAATCACTTGAATTGGACTTTGGTAGCCTGAATTATGGTTATTTAACCAGAATACGGTTTGTTAACCTGTTTATACGGTTCTGGTTTGGTACATTGAACTTTTGACCTAGTTGCACTACAAACTGGACTGAGTGGCCTTCTTCAACATTGTAGCCCTTTCTGTTAGCTTCGAAACAGTATATATTGTACATCTATCCGATGATCGTAGTTCCGGTTGTGTCCAATACACTTAATGACGTCAAAACTGTTTTTAGGTCTTAGAGCTTAACTTTCATTTCCGGACTTTCCCTAACTTACTTTAGTACTCATACGTTCTAATAGAGCCTTATTTTTTGTAGTATGTGGAATTGGTTTATGACTTGTAATCGAGTCTTATTGTGCTTGTTTGAACCTTTTAGGGCGTGACGGTGATTCAAGACGCTCTTTGGGCGGAAGTGCATGAAATTTCACTTGCTTGCTTGGTGAGTGTACTACTCACTTGCTTGTTACTATGTGGCTTTGTTACATTTGAACTTGATATCTTGAATGCTTATTTGCACCATTGAAACTGATTAAAGTGAGGGTGTACTTGATCGCCCTCACCCCTTTTGTATTATATATGACTGTCTACTGTGGTACTTGAATGGTACATGAAATACTGGATTTGGTGTCGTTTGGACGAGTATCCAACGGCCATTACTGTCACTATGAGCTCAACCCATTTGCAGCTTGCAAGTCGCGTTTCTCTTTCTTTTTTTCTTTTTTTTTTTTCAACTTAATAAATACAGAAATAATAATAACAAATTGCCAAAAACCAGGTAATAATAATAATAATAATAATAATGAAAATAATTTAAAAACTAAACAACTAAAAACAACAAAAATGGCCATTTTTCCATCTTTTTTGTTTCATTTTTCATTTTTCATATTTTTCATTTTTTCCTTTCAAGAAAGCATTGAATTTAAATTACAAACGACTAAATCATATTTTTTTTGAATGCTTTTCTTTTTTCTTTTCTTCCTTTTCAACAAATTCTATGATAAAACTTAAAAATAAAAATAAAACTGGAAACTAAAAACTAAAAATAAACACAACAAATAAAATAAAAAACTAAAAATGAAATGTTATCAAAAATTTGGTGTCTACAGTTTGCCCCTCTTTGTCTGAGTTTTGGAAAAACTTGAGACAAAGAAGTAGACACCAAATACTCACCTGTGTTATTTGGCGGCGAACACGTCTCGAACAATGGACGCTTTAGAAATGGGGACTGACCCCTACACGAAATTTAAAACGGGACTGACCCGAACGAAATTTAAAGACGGGACTGGCCCAAACAGGAACTTAAAACGGGACTGACCCGAACAGAAAAATTAAAATTGGGACCGACTAGAGAAAGAAATTCAAACCATGGGACTGGCCCGAACAAGCTTTAATCACGGGACTGACCCGAATAAGCTTTGAATCGCGGGACTGAGCCGAACAGGCTTTGAATTGTGGGATTGACCCGCATAAGCTTTGAATCGTGGGACTGACCCGAAAATGCTTTTGATCGTGGGACTGACCCGAAAATGCTTTTGATCGTGGGACTGACCCGAAAATCCTTTTGATCGAGGGACTGACCCGAATAAGCTTTTGATCATGGGACTGACCCGAAAATGCTCTTGATCGTGGGACTGACCCGAATAAGCTTTTGATCATGGGACTGACCCGGAAAATGCTTTGAACTGACCCGAAAATGCTTTTGATCGTGGGACTGACCCGGATAAGCTTTTGATCGTGGGACTGACCCGAAAATGCTTTTGATCGTGGGACTGACCCGAATAAGCTTTTGATCGTGGGACTGACCCGAAAATGCTTTTTTAATCGCGGGACTGACCCGAACAGGCTTTGAATCGCGGGACTGACCCGCGGCTAGTGGCGATGCAAAATGAAATGCGCACTAGTGGGACTGACTCACAGCTAGTGGCAGAGTAAAATAAAAAATGCCTTGACAATCGGTCAGTGGGATTAAACCCGAGCCTGCCGTGATAAAATTTGTGTTGATTTTTGATTGATGATTTTTCTTTTTGCTTTTCTTTTTGACTTTTGAAAATCTTTCCAAAAAATTAATTTGCCCCAGTATGATGAATTTTTGCAATGTGAGTCCAGAGTTGATTCTGTATCGCTATGCTGTTGCATTTTTGATGGAATTTGCTTGCGACATTTTCAATCTGCCTTTGTTCACCGGAGGACCCTTTCCGGCACCGATTCCAGTGCGAGGTGTGATTACTTTCATCTGTGCATGCAGTTTTTTTGCAAAAGAGAAAAGAAAACAAAGAAGTTGCCACCATCATTTGATCCGTTTTCCTTTGAGAATCGTGTAAACATGAGTCTTTCGATGCCTTTATCAACTTTTGTTGCGGCAGCCGATTGGGTTGGATTTTTCACCCTAAGGCTTTTCTGATTTACAAACTGATCAGGTATGTGCTTTGCCATATTGTGAAGTCTGCGTAACTGACTTTGTTGAACCTTAACCCTTTTCAGGAGATGACTGAACCCAAGTATGCTTTGAATAAACCACGGGGATTGTTATTCACCAAAATTCAAAGATAAAGAATGAAGTATGCAAGAAAATTCACATGTCATACAAGAATGCACACATAACCATTTGTGCTTAAATTCTACAAAAATACCATGAATGCAAGAAATTTGGTAAAAATGAATTTCCTAAGAATGGATTTGCCAAAGAATGTTTTACAAAATGACACAGCTTTGGCCCAAGGATGCGTATTCGAATCTCTGAATATCCTTGTTCTGGAATTCAATATTGGCAGGGGTATGACAAAAATGAGGAGAAATCCAAATGGATCAAACCACCAGTTGTTCCTCCTTGTGCTTGCTCATTGCGGAAATCCTACCTTGGCGTCCTTTCGGGTTTTCACCAAGGGTGCCCCTACTCCTTTTCTTTTGTTTTGTTTTTGTTTTTGTTTTTCTCTTTTTCTTTTCTTTTTCTCCTTTTCTTTTGAGGTGCCCTTTCGGGTTTTCACCTAAGGAACAATGGAAAAACTCAACCATAATCGACTCAGGAATATGAACTGAAGATTGCTGACATTAGTGAAATGCGCTTCCCTTGTAAGATTAGGCGAAGGCATTATGGACATCACTTGCCAGTTGATTAGCAAACTTCCCAATAGAAAATACGGCAAATGACGAAAGTCAGGACTTTGGGCTTTTGAAATGAAGTCAGGTGGGGTGTTTTTCAAGAAAAGTTGAGGCTTGAAAGCAAATTTTGATGAGAGGGGTGTGAAATAGCCTGAGATTGCATCATTTTGAAATTATTTCCAATTTTGAACAAAACTGAGGAAAATTTTGCCCCAGTTTGATTGGATTTTCTTTCTTTGCATTTTCTTCATTGCATTCTTCTTACTTTTGCATTTTTCTTCAAAAACTAGATTTGCCCCAGTGTGGGGTTCTTTTTTCCTTTTCATCTTTTTTCCAAAATAAATTTGCCCCAATATGGGGTTCTTTCTTTTCCTCAGATCTCTTTCAAAGATAAATTTGCCCCAGTGTGGGGTTTTTCTTTCCTTTCTGATCGTTTTCAAAATGAATTTGCCCCAGTGTGGGGTTTGCAATTCTCAGGGGTTGCCAAACAAAAATTATTATTCTGATAGCTCAAAGGGGATGACTAGGGATGAAATATTTTGATTGGAAAGGAAGATGGCCTGACTTTTGCCTCGTCTCTTGCATGATTTCCTAAAGAAATTTGCATAATCAGAAATAAAACTTCCTACACATGTCTGAGTTGATAGGTTGAGAGATTGTTTGTCCGTCCATCTCTTCAAGGATAAGTGCTCCACTTGGTAGCACCTTTTGAATGACAAATGGCCTTACCAGTTTAGGCCAAATTCGTCTTTGATTTCATCTTGCATTGGCAAATCTCGCTTTAACTCTTTGTCCTTCTTCTCTAAAGGACCGGTGGCGGACCTTTTTGTTATGAACACAGGCCATACGACATTCAACTGCCTTTCATCCATCAAAATCAATCGTCGGTGACGCTGCTTTAACCAATCAGCTTAGAACTTGGCAGAGGAGGGATTTCTTGATGAAAGGCTTTCTTAACGAAAGGATTTTCAATGAAGAGCTTTCTTAATGAAGGGATTTTTCAATGAAGGATTTTTAATGAAGGGATTTTTGGCCTTCTCAAAGAAGGAATTTTCAACGAAAGGATTTCTTAATGAAGGGACTTTTGGATGAATGGTATTATCGGAATCCAGAACAGTGATATTCAAAGGGTCAAATAATTTTCATCTTTGGCCATTTAAAAGAATTAAAATTCAGGACAATAATCAAATAAACAAATTGTGCATTTAATGGAAAAACTAATCCAAGCGGAAACAAGACAAAAATTTAATTGCGAAAGACGTTCTCATGAAGCTATTCACATATGCAAGAAATGGGTTTTGTGAACTTTAGTAAATAACAACCCCTAGATTTATCGAAATTCCCTTCAAGAGGGAAGATACTCGGCCATCCAAATTGTGCAAAGCTCCTTCAGGATTTTCAAATTTCGTCGTTGGAGGTGGATGCCTCGAAGGTGTCCTGGTGTTCAGGAAAAGGATTTGTACTTATGATCGGCCCTTGTTCACCTCTTTTCCTTAGCACTATTTCTCCTGCCTCGATCATGTCTTGGACTTTGTGCTTAAGTGCCCTGCAATCGGCGGTTGAGTGGCCAGGTACTCCCGAATGATAGGCACAAATAGCATGTGGATTGTACCCAACAGGCATGCCATGAAGGTAAATTGGAGGGGGAATCACGCCTATTTTGTTGGCAACCTTCAATTGCTCATACAATTGGTCCAAAGGCCTGCCTAGGTTGGTGAAGGTTCGGGTACGGCTTTGATTGTAGGTTTCAGTGGGTCGGGGATAGTTGTAGATGGGTCTATTTGGTGGGGGAAATCTTTGGTGGTAAGGAGGCCGACGACGAGCTTGTTGAAAGCTTGGTGGAGATATTTGGAAAGGGGTTGTAGGCGGGTTGGCATAATTTGAGCGAGGTCGAGGATGAGTGATATTGGTGTGGTAAACAGGATGAGAATTTGAGTAGTAGGGGTAAGGGTTTGAGTTGGTAGGGTATTGTCGAGGTCTGGGTCTTGGGACAGGGTTTTGATTCCAGGTGAAGGCAGTTTCCCCCTCCTTCTTTTTAAATTGCGGGCTCTTCTCACTAGTCCCCTGTCCTTGCAAAGCATCCAACTGGGATTTGAGGGCAGAGACATTAACAATCTTCCCAGCTTTCACAAAGTCATCGTACTCCTCAAGTTTATTGACAATGGCGGCGAACGAGCATCCAGTCATGCGGAAAATTTCTTCAAAATACGGGGGATCATGTGCTTTAATGAAAGTGCGTATGATTTCGTCCTCAGTCATCGGTGGCTCGACTTTGGCAGCTATCTTCCTCCACCTCTTGGCATAAGTCTTGTGATCCTCGGAGGGTTTTCTTTTTGTTCCTTCCAACGTGGTTCGTGTCGGAGCCAGCTCGCAGTTATACTCATATTGCCTTACAAAAGCATTGGACAAGTCAATCCAGGTTTTTATTTCTTCGGACTTCAAATTTGAGTACCAGTCGAGGGCATCCCCCTCCAGACTTTCCGGGAACAACCTTAGAGGCAGGTTCTCGTCGTCTACAGGCTTTCCCAACTTGTTAGCAAATAGTCGGAGGTGTGTCTTGGGATTACCCGTCCCATCGTATTTGTTGAACTTCGGAGTTTTAAATCCCTCAGGCAATTGTACATTGGGAAAGAGACAAAGCTCATCGTAGTCCAGGACTCCTTGCTTGTTCAACCCCTGACTCTTCCTCATAAACTCATCGAAACGATCAAGGCGTTTGAGCAGCTTTATATCAACGGGAGCAGAAGATTCCCCCATTTCTGCCTTGGTTTGAACAATATGGTCTGGTAGGAATGGCTCAGCAACAGGGTAATAAAAAGTATGTGGCTCAGGTGGTATATTTGAAGTGTTTTGGGGTGGTGGACCTCGCGTGTGAGTAAGAAAAAATGAAGGATGAGGAGGGTAAGTGTATGGCAAATTTGTGGTGGGATAGGTGAAAGTTTCTTCGGGTGCAATAGGAAATGATGGAGTAACAGTGGCATGGGCCGAAGGCAGGTCAAATGGCTCTTGCTCAGGTTGTCTGGCGGGTACAGGTTCGGGTTGAACTCCGCTGCTAATTAGCTCATCATTCAACTTCCTTTGGGCGGCCATCTCATACGCCATCTCTCCAAACTTGGTAAGCATCTCAGTCAACTGAATCCCCGAACTTGCAGTCTCGGGTTGAGCGGTAGTAGCAGACCTATCTGACTGTTCCGGTTGTGAACTCATGTTTACATGACTCCTCTGGGCTCTACTGCGGGATCGCGTTATGATGGGGCTTCGACGAGAAGCTATGTTTAAATATTACCTGAGAATTTTTGAAAAGATTGCCTTTAGATTTAACCCTTGCTTAGTTATTACAATAAAAATAAAGAAAAGAAAGAGAAAAAGGCAAGAGTTAGTAGATATCCAAGAAATTCGGATGCATGTCCTATGGGGGAACCCTTTTTGTGCCAAGGGTAGGCCAAGCATGAAAATGCAATCCTCTAGGGTAGGCACCATACCATACCTGATGGATCTGATCACCTCATTGAGTGAAAGTAATTTTTTGCAAAATGAGGTCCACGTCCGAATGGATTGACCACTTCTGATCAATACAAGATTTTTGCAAAAAACGCATGGGTTTGACCTTAACGAACTTCCTATCGAAAAAATTTGAATTCGTTGACTAGATTTCTCAGTGAATCACGGGTCAAAACCCTAACTGATCAAATAGCTGGATGAAATGGACGGTTTTCTCAAAATTTACTAGGTTTCCCAATTTGAAATTCGGCATTGAAACCCTAGTTGATCAAATGTGTTGAATGGAATTGACCATTAAAAAACGACCGGATTACCCTAAAAAGGGAAACGGGTCAAACGAATTGAGTGAAAATTAAAAACTTACTCGAAATTGACCGAATCATCCTAAAAAAAAGGAACTTGATGAAATTGAGAAATTTATTCAAAATAAATTGAATGAAAATCGAAAATTTATTCAAAATTGACCAGATCGCCCTAGAAGGATAAATTGCTCAAATAGATTGAGCGAGATTTGATTTATTCAAAATCGGCTCGGCTGCTTTAAAAATGGGTAAATTGGCCAAACGAATGAAATTGAATTAATGATTTATTCAAAAATCGACCGGATGACCCTAAAAAGGGTAAATTGGTCAAATGAATTGATGATTTATTCAAAAATTGATCGGATAACCCTAAAAAGGGTAAATTGGTCAAATGACCCTAAAAAAGGGTAAATTGGTCAAATGACCCTAAAAAGGGTAAATTGGTCAAATGAATTGACGATTTATTCAAAATCGACCAAGTGACCCTAAAAAGGGTAAATTGGTCAAATGACCCTAAAAAGGGAAAATTGGTCAAATGAATTGACGATTTATTCAAAATCGACCAGGTGACCCTAAAAAGGGTAAATTGGTCAAATGAATGGTTTATTCAAAATTGATTATGAATTGACAAAATGGATCAATTGAATCGGCCGGCCATTGGTGATTTCAGAAAATTAGTCTATGAGCCTTCTAAAATCACGATTTGGCCTCAATTTATTTATCGTCTCAATAGAAGGAATCATTTGTGAGTTTTCTTCAACTTAATGTCCTTTTACGCAAGGGATTTTTACCAACTTTGATAAGATGGCCAAAAAGGGATTATTAGACGCTCATATTCCAAAGATCGCTTTAGGAAAATGATCGGATCCTACCTTACCTTGTGCACTACCCCTTTGGATGGTACAAAATGTAAACGTGCAAGTCTCCTTGGATTAAGTATCCGAGACACAAGGTGGTTTTATTCCTAACACGGGATCCCCTAAATGGCATTCCCTTTCTAAGGTTTAATGCATGATGCCATTTATTAAAGCGATGTAAATATGCAATTCGAAATGAAACGTGACCTAAGGAACCCTTTATTTGCCAGGGTAGGCCTAAAATGGTATGGCATTATTAATTTATGAACAAAATATACCAAAATTTCTAAACGTGCAATAGCCTATCTATAAGGGTAGGTCCTAAAAGAGGATCATGCCAGACCTCTTATTTCCTAACGTTTGTGAATGCAAAAGATAAGAAAGAAGGAAACGTTAGTTCAACACATAATCACATAACACGTTGGACAACTAGATGATATAAAAGCAACAAAGAAATAAGGAAAGAGGGTGGGATCCCTCCCCTCGTGAATGGTGTCCCTAATAGGGTAAGGCTGACTCTAACCTAGGCAAGCTAAAATGGATGCATGAGGTTGGGGCTCACTAATGCATCTAGACTCGATAGGTCATAGGTCCCCGAGCCTTCAGACTTGGAAACCAAGGGTCATCACTCCTAAGGTTCCTTTGTCGGTGGCTCGAGCGATTCCCCAGACGTTGCTACGCACACGTCGTGTTACGGCTACCCGTCTGGGCGAATCTAAAAAAGAATCCTCAACCTTCGACTAAAAACTAATAGGTCATCAACCTAAAGTTTAAAGCGGAAGATCGAGTGACCGACTCGGATCATGCTACGCACACGTCGTGATACGATCACATGTCCAAGTGGTCGCCTAAAATCCTAATAGGGTGGAGTGGCGTGACAAGCCACTAAAAGAAAAATAAATGAAGGGTGAAAAAAAATTAAAGCGTATGCTCGTATGCTAGTGCTCGTTTGGAGGGAGGGATCAAGAACCAACGCGAGGCTCTAAGGTGATGTCCCCCACAAATGCAATGCAAGCGCGAGATAAGCAAGTAAACATACATCCAATCAATCAATCATACATGCGTGAGTGAGGGAGTAATTAATACGCGCGAAATGCAAAATCCTAAAAAGGAAAAATGCAACCCTAAAACACCCAAATGTGATATATGAAAAGGTTAAAAGAAGAAAAAGGTTGATTAAATCAAATTAGCTCGGACTCTCAAATGTCCCCAGTGGAGTCGCCAACTGTCGCGCCCCATTTTTTGATAAATAAATAAATGGTTTAAAAAATGTATTTTTTGTGATTTGGAAAATGAATTGTGATTTAAAAGAAAAAATGGGTCTAAATGGGGGTTGAGAATGCGACGATTTGACCCAAAATTATAGTTTAAAAAGGGTTTTTGAAATAAAAATTGGAGTCGCCACTTGGTAATGAGTTAAGGTGTACCAAGTCACCAAAAAATGAATTTTTAAAGAAAAAATAGGAAAAAGTAATAAGAAACCCCTTTTAAACGACTCATAGTCCACGTAAACCAAAGAAAAAGGTTCGGGAGTCACATTTGACAAAGGGGAAGGCGAGGATAAAATCCAAGGCACCCCTTTGACCTAGCCAAGGCTAGTTGCACGATTTAATCAAAGATTTTCTTGTTTTAACCAAAGAATTTATTACATTTGGATGCACTACATGGATGCAAACCCTAGACCTAGGGGTATTGGGGGAAATTTCTCTTCAAAGGTTGAGTGGTGCCAATCACATTAGTTGTGAAGCCCAATAACGATCCTTTGAAGAAGTCACGAATAATGCGAGTGGGATGCAAGTGAATGGAATGCATGTATGCAATGTGAGGACATGAGTTTGAAAAAGTAATAAAAGACAATAAATATGTAAATGAAAATGTGCACGTGAGTGGGTAAGGTACGGTATGTGAAATGATAATATGAAGTGCATGTGTGCAAGTGATGATAAAAGTGTTCGTGTGCAAGTGAAGAAACATAAAGGTGCACGTGTGCAAAATGGGAGGAAAAATGAAAGTGTGATGAGGATATAAAATGGTAGAGTGGATTTAAAAATGCATGAGCCTAGGGAATTCATGCATATTGGGTACGGGGAGACCTAAATCGTGACTCGATTTTTCCTTTGATAGAGGGAATATAAGCGTGCTAAGGCTTAGAAAAAGTCACACTCGTCTATATCCCATATTTAAGGGGACTCTCACGCAAATGTACCCTATGACTAGTATGAGATCCTAAAATGAGGGGAAAAGGGGCTCGAGGAGCATGCCAGATGATAAAACTAAGAAAAATGCATGACATGTAGTGAACACGCAGATATGCACTATCGAAAGGGAAATCTGTAAGAGCCCGGTGCAACCCAATGAGTACAAACAAATTCACAATGATGCACAAAGATATATCAAATTTAAGCACAATAAAGAAAACTTAATTAAAGAGAAAAGATAAGAAATGCAAACCAAATATCAAACCAATAGCCTCTTCAATTGATGGCGATGCTAACCAAGATGTACAAGTGAAGGCTCACTCCTTCCTCACCCCAAATACTCTTTGGTTGAGCCAAGGAGTTTTACAACTATTCTAGTTAACCCTCAACAACCTACACTTGAAAGATCACTCACCCAATTAAGAACTATTTTATACAAATGAGGCAACCTTCACCAAGGTTTTACCACTCCAAGTGATTGGTTCACCTTCACCAAGGTTTTACTACTCCAAGAGAGTAACCTTCACTTGAGCAACCTCACAACCCAACTTCCCCAACCCCTTATACAACCAACAAAGAATCTGTCTACTCAAAAATCTCACTTGTAAGCTTGTATTTTGTGTTGGCAAAAGTCTTTAGTCTTCTTGTGCTTTGGGGTTTTTATAGAAGGTGAGAAATGGCTCCAAAAGACTCTCCAACGGTCAAATATTAATTGCTGTCAAAACTAGCCGTTGGCCTGTCGGACGTCCGACAGGTGCCTGTCAGACGTCCGAACCACCTGTCGGACGTCCGAACCCTGCGTCCGAACGTAGGCAGAGAGTCATCAAATCTTTGCGAAATTTCTCGGACGTCCGATGCGATCGATGTGCGTCCGAGGCGTGCGTCCGATCCTTTCGGACGTCCGATGCTTCCTCACGAGCGTCCGACAGAGTTTCCTTCTTGATGTTCTTCATCCTTTCGGACGTCCGATAGTTTCCTTTTGGCCGTCCGACATGAGTGACCTGATTTTGCTTCTTCATTTGGTTGGTTTTCTTTCCTTGACACCATTGAACCTGATTCTAACAAATTTCTCACATAAAAACATTAGACCAAATCTACATTTTGGTTTGTTAATCATCAAAACCAAGGATTGATCGACCAAGGTCAACAATCTCCCCCTTTTTGATGATGACAAACAAAATGAAGATTTCTTTTATCAAATAAGTTCAAATAAAGCTCCCCCTTAGAAAGTGCCAACATGCAAAGAAATTTTAATAAATCCTACTCCCCCTTTTGGCATCAATCAAAAAGCAAACTCCCCCTTTATTTTTCAAGTCAAGACCATAATAGGGTCCTTGGGAGTTATTACAACATGATCTAGCAATCCACATGGATTTCATACCTTTTCTCATATTTTTCTTTACATAGCAATCATTTTGCATGTGTCCAAATTGGCAACAAAAGTGACACATGATAGAAGTATTTTGCACATAAGTGGATTTAATGCAACTAATTTTCTTAGCAAACTTATTTGTGCCTTGAAAAGATTTGCTTTCTTTTGTTTGAGAAAACTTTTGTTTTTCATTTTGGAGAACCTCGTTCAAGTCATTAATTCTTTTCTTTAACAAATTTTGTTCCTCCAACATTTTTTCATAAAACTTTGTTTTCTCTTCCAACTTCCTTTTCAAATTATTTTTGCACTCAAAAACACCTTTTTGATTTTTTAAATCATCATTTTCCATTCTCAAACATTTGTTTTCTTGAAAAAGTTTGGAGTTTTCTTCCAACAAATCATTTATTTTTGTTTTCAAATCTTTATTTTTAGCATAAGATTTTTTCAAACTTTTATGCATTTTAATCATAAGAGTTTTCACATCATCATCTTCATTATCTTCATCACAAGAAGAGTGATAAGAACATACCTCATCTTCTCCAACGGCCATTAGTGCTATTTGGGCCAACTCTTCTTTTTCTCTTTTTGAATTGCATTCATCCCATGTAATTTTGCAATCTCCTCTTGAACATCTCTTGTTGAAGATCTTCTTGAAACTTTTGATGTGAGGAGTTATATCATTGTCCACTTCCATGATTTCATTACCCATGAAGGATGGGTTATCCCCCACTTGAGATGCTTTAAAAGCTATGCCTCTCTTATACATTCTTGCATTTTCTTCCTCTTGCACTTTGAATTCCAGCTTTAATTCATAAGAGGTTAGGGTATCCACAAGAGATTCAATGGATATAGAATTTAAATCCTTTGCCTCTTCTATAGCATTTATTTTGTTTTCCCATTCTTTTGGCAAGGCATTCAAAATCTTTCTATTTTTCTCACCCAAAGAATATTCTTTTCCAAGCAATTTAAGATCTTCAATAATGTCACAAAATCTACTACACATCTTATCAACATTTTCAAGAGGATGCATTTTGAAAAATTCATATTGAGAAACAAGTAAAGATTTCTTTTGTTCTTTAATATCTTAATTACCTTCATGAAATACACACAATTTATCCCAAATATCTTTAGCTGATTTACAACCTTTAATCCTACTAGATTCATTTACATCTAATGCATTGTACAATATACACATGGCCTTGGCATTCAAAGAAAGGTATCTCTTGTCTTTTTCATTCAATTCTTGTCTAGTCTTTAATCTACTCAAATTGGTGATAGAGTCAACTATTTTAGCTTCATAAGGACCATCTTCTACCACATACCATAATTCAATGTAAACAGATTGTAAGAAAATCATCATTCTTTGTTTCCACATGCTAAAATGAGAACCATTAAACATAGGTGGTCTATCAATAGATTGCCCTTCTAAAAAAGAAACTTTTATGGTTGCCATGATCTTTACTCTAAGCGGTTAAGCTTGATCAATTGAGACCAAGCTCTGATACCAATTGTAAGAGCCCGGTGCAACCCAATGAGTACAAACAAATTCACAATGATGCACAAAGATATATCAAATTTAAGCACAATAAAGAAAACATAATTAAAGAGAAAGGATAAGAAATGCAAACCAAATATCAAACCAATAGCCTCTTCAATTGATGGCGATGCTAACCAAGATGTACAAGTGAAGGCTCACTCCTTCCTCACCCCAAACACACTTTGGTTGAGCCAAGGAGTTTTACAACAATTCTAGTTAACCCTCAACAACCTACACTTGAAAGATCACTCACCCAATTAAGAACTATTTTATACAAATGAGGCAACCTTCACCAAGGTTTTACCACTCCAAGTGATAGGTTCACCTTCACCAAGGTTTTCACTTGAGCAACCTCACAACCCAACTTTCCCAACCCCTTGTACAACCAACAAAGAATCTTTCTACTCAAAAATCTCACTTGTAAGCTTGTATTTTGTGTTGGCAAAAGTCTCTAGTCTTCTTGTGCTTTGGGGTTTTTATAGAAGGTGAGAAATGGCTCCAAAAGACTCTCCAACGGTCAAATATTAATTGCTGTCAAAACTAGCCGTTGGCCTGTCGGACGTCCGAACCACCTGTCGGACGTCCGAACCCTGCGTCCGAACGTAGGCAGAGAGTCATCAAATCTTTGCGAAATTTCTCGGACGTCCGATGCGATCGATGTGCGTCCGAGGCGTGCGTCCGATCCTTCCGGACGTCCGATGCTTCCTCACGAGCGTCCGACAGAGTTTCCTTCTTGATGTTCTTCATCCTTTCGGACGTCCGATAGTTTCCTTTTGGCCGTCCGACATGAGTGACCTGATTTTGCTTCTTCATTTGGTTGGTCTTCTTTCCTTAACACCATTGAACCTGATTCTAACAAATTTCTCACATAAAAACATTAGACCAAATCTACATTTTGGTTTGTTAATCATCAAAACCAAGGATTGATCGACCAAGGTCAACAAAATCCTAAGGGTCTAGCGTTGGACTAGCCCATCTATGAATTCCGACTAGCGTTGGACTAGCGGAAACGATAACAGAAGCCACAACTAGCGTTGGACTAGTGTGGTGACGTACATTCATCCATTCCATTCATTCATGGCTATGAAAGCAAGTAGACATGCCAAAACACTCATAAACACGTATCACGTAACACTTAGCATGCTCGACTAGATGCAAGAGCCTAGTAAAGCAATTAAACATGTAGCAACAAAAGCAAGCAACCAAGGGGAAGGGGAAGTGGACCAGATGCTCTCCGAGCCCTATCTATTACAAGCCAAGAGGTGTACACATACCCCATAATAAAACTTAAATAAAAGAAGGGGAAAGGGTAAATGGACCAAATTGCTTCTCGAGCCCTATCTATTACAAGCCAAGAGGTGTACACATACCCCATAACGAATAACTTAAACAAAAGCGAAAAGTAAATGAACTAATTGGAAGAAATTTAGACAAAGCAAGGAAAGCGAAGTAGACATGCATATCCACATAGCACATAGGAGCACATAAGGTCAAATGAAGTGCAAATAAAAGGGTAGAGTGTACCTCCCTTGAAACTGGGGCCCAATGAAGTGAAATTACTAATTTACCCTCCAAAATAAAAAAAGGGTCAAGGTACCACTTTATTTAAGAAAAATCATATGTAACAGAAATTAAACACAAAAATGAAAATTAAGCATGAAATGAGCATTAAACGTGGAATAAATCGTGCAAGTGTAGGCAAACTCGGTCCCAGATAAAAGGTTCCAAAATCCTAAGATGAAGTTCTAAATTGAATGGATTAAGGTGGACAAAACTTGGCTTGGGCTAAATCCATCAAAACACAAGATTAATGCACTCATTTAAAAGCAAAATATGAACAAGACAATCTGAATTCACCAACTCCTTCAAAAATAAAATCAAGACACCACAAGTAGCTATGAAATTTAACCATTAAAACCCTTCAAATAACCAAAACAAGTCCATATTCATCAAATGAGATTCCAATTTGAAAAGGAAAGAAAATTCGAAGGATCAAATTGATTGATCTTTTCAAATGCTTGGGCCATGGTAGAATAAAGGGAAACTTGGGGGGTTAAAATGTAATTTTTGGAGGTCATTTACATGCAATGTTCATGCAATCCACGTAGAAGGCTTCTGCGGTTCCAATTCCCATACAACACAATTTCTGCAGCTTTAACTTTCAACCATGCAATTCATTTGCACAAATAAAGAAGAATATGGCGTTTTAACCAGAAAATCATCTCGACAAACCGTCCTAATGAAGCAAGAATCAAAAGAGCTCAAGCTCTCAGAAAACTCAGCAATTCAAGAAAGAAAAAGCTGCTATAACAAGCCATGAGTTCGGGCTTATTGCAGCAGATTTTTATGCTCAAATTCCAACCACGTGCGATCTAAAACCAAAACAAGAGGATCATCGAATGTTTTAATGACCCTCAGGCCGAAAGCTCAAGCAAACTGAGATTTCTTATGACCAAACCACATTCAGTAAAACTGCTACACTACTCTCACGCAGCTTCATCTCTTTGCAAAACCGGGAGGCATTCATGCATGGCAATTCAAGAAAGACATAACAGTTTCAGCATTCAACTAAAAGTAAGGACTTGGGACACGGGAAAAGGAGGATAAAATATGACTGAGCACCATAACCATTTGCTGAAAACTCCAAACCAGATTTCTAAGACAAGCAAACTCAGACAAGATGAAAGAATCCCAAACACGCACATACTTTGTGAAGGAAGACAGCGAACAAAACTCTCATTTAATGTTAACACCTTCCAAAACCTTTCAAATAAACTATTAAGCAACCCCCCCCCCCCAAGACTACGCGGACATGCAAGGAAGACAGCTACTGGAAATATACATATAAAAAAACAAACATTGACCATTCCTGAGTTTCCGTTTCTTAAATCCAATCTCAAGATTCTAAGCACCAAACGATCAAAGCTGTAAACTGTCTCTGCAATTTTGTTCAACCAAGACCCAACCACATAGAAATTAACCCATTCCCCCAAACACCAGATTTAATACTACCCAAACAAATGTCATCAGACCCGAACAAAGGCCGTCAATCAATATTGAAACTAAACAAAACCAGAAGACAGCAGCGGAAAGCGAGAAACAACTAAAGGAGACAGCTTTTAGCTATAAAGATGAAAACCATACCTGAAATGCGGAAACTCAGATGATCTCTCTAAGTATTGAATGCTGAAGATGGTTACGTCACCTTTCTTTTCTGCAATTTTTCAGCCGAGAACCCTTCCTGCCCTGCTTTTCCGCTCTTGCTTTGTTCCGTCACTCTCTGCTCAACCCGTAGGTTTCTTGCCCAGAACCTCAGCCTTTCCTTGTTAGCTCTCGGTTCCTTGTAATCGCAGCCGCCAACCCCTATTCTCTCTACCTCTGTCCTCTCTTGTTTTTCTTTTTTCCTTTCTATTCCCGGCCCTCTATCCCCTCTCGTTTCTTTTTCCCTTTGCTATTTTTCTATCCCCGTTGGTTCCCCTCTTGCGGCTGTCTTGCGACTTTCCTTTTATATCTAGGAACCACAACCCTAAACCTTCAGCCAGCTCTTCTATATTTACAGCCCAAGGGGCTGCCCGAAGTCCTCCCTTGCAAGCTGCAAAAACGCAGCTTGCAAGTCGCGTTTCTCTTTCTTTTTTTCTTTTTTTTTTTTCAACTTAATAAATACAGAAATAATAATAACAAATTGCCAAAAACCAGGTAATAATAATAATAATAATAATAATGAAAATAATTTAAAAACTAAACAACTAAAAACAACAAAAATGGCCATTTTTCCATCTTTTTTGTTTCATTTTTCATTTTTCATATTTTTCATTTTTTCCTTTCAAGAAAGCATTGAATTTAAATTACAAACGACTAAATCATATTTTTTTTGAATGCTTTTTTTCCTTTTTCTTTTTTTCAACAAATTCTATGATAAAACTTAAAAAATAAAACTGGAAACTAAAAACTAAAAATAAACACGACAAGTAAAAAACTAAAAATGAAATTACACCAAAAATTTGGTGTCTACAGTTTGCCCCTCTTTGTCTGAGTTTTGGAAAAACTTGAGACAAAGAGTAGACACCAAATATCACCTGTGGTTATTTGGCGCGAACATCCAACAATGGACGTTTCAAGAAATGGGGGACTGACCCTACGAAATTTAAAACGGGACTGACCCGCACGAAATTTAAAGACGGGACTGGCAAAAGGAACTTAAAGCGGGATTGACCCGAACGAAATTTAAAGACGGGACTGACTAGAGAAGGAAATTCAAATCATGGGACTGGCCCGAACAAGCTTTAATCGCAGGACTGACCCGAATAAGCTTTGAATCGCGGGACTGACCAGAATAAGATTTTAATCGCGGGACTGACCCGAACAGGCTTTGAATCGTGGGACTGACCCGAAAATGCTTTTGATCATGGGACTGACCCAAAAATGCTTTTGATCGTGGGACTGACCCGAATAAGCTTTTGAATCGTGGGACTGACCCGAAAATGCTTTTGATCATGGGACTGACCCGAAAATGTTTTTGATCATGGGACTGACCCGAATAAGCTTTTGATCATGGGACTGACCCGAAAATGCTTTTGATCGTGGGACTGACCCGAAAATGCTTTTGATCGTGGGACTGACCCGGATAAGCTTTTGATCGTGGGACTGACCCGAAAATGCTTTTGATCGTGGGACTGACCCGAATAAGCTTTTGATCGTGGGACTGACCCGAAAATGCTTTTAATCGCGGGACTGACCCGAACAGGCTTTGAATCGCGGGACTGACCCGCGGCTAGTGGCGATGCAAAATGAAATGCGCACTAGTGGGACTGACTCACAGCTAGTGGCAGAGTAAAATAAAAAATGCCTTGACAATCGGTCAGTGGGATTAAACCCGAGCCTGCCGTGATAAAATTTGTGTTGATTTTTGATTGATGATTTTTCTTTTTGCTTTTCTTTTTGACTTTTGAAAATCTTTCCAAAAAATTAATTTGCCCCAGTATGATGAATTTTTGCAATGTGAGTCCAGAGTTGATTCTGTATCGCTATGCTGTTGCATTTTTGATGGAATTTGCTTGCGACATTTTCAATCTGCCTTTGTTCACCGGAGGACCCTTTCCGGCACCGATTCCAGTGCGAGGTGTGATTACTTTCATCTGTGCATGCAGTTTTTTTGCAAAAGAGAAAAGAAAACAAAGAAGTTGCCACCATCATTTGATCCGTTTTCCTTTGAGAATCGTGTAAACATGAGTCTTTCGATGCCTTTATCAACTTTTGTTGCGGCAGCCGATTGGGTTGGATTTTTCACCCTAAGGCTTTTCTGATTTACAAACTGATCAGGTATGTGCTTTGCCATATTGTGAAGTCTGCGTAACTGACTTTGTTGAACCTTAACCCTTTTCAGGAGATGACTGAACCCAAGTATGCTTTGAATAAACCACGGGGATTGTTATTCACCAAAATTCAAAGATAAAGAATGAAGTATGCAAGAAAATTCACATGTCATACAAGAATGCACACATAACCATTTGTGCTTAAATTCTACAAAAATACCATGAATGCAAGAAATTTGGTAAAAATGAATTTCCTAAGAATGGATTTGCCAAAGAATGTTTTACAAAATGACACAGCTTTGGCCCAAGGATGCGTATTCGAATCTCTGAATATCCTTGTTCTGGAATTCAATATTGGCAGGGGTATGACAAAAATGAGGAGAAATCCAAATGGATCAAACCACCAGTTGTTCCTCCTTGTGCTTGCTCATTGCGGAAATCCTACCTTGGCGTCCTTTCGGGTTTTCACCAAGGGTGCCCCTACTCCTTTTCTTTTGTTTTGTTTTTGTTTTTGTTTTTCTCTTTTTCTTTTCTTTTTCTCCTTTTCTTTTGAGGTGCCCTTTCGGGTTTTCACCTAAGGAACAATGGAAAAACTCAACCATAATCGACTCAGGAATATGAACTGAAGATTGCTGACATTAGTGAAATGCGCTTCCCTTGTAAGATTAGGCGAAGGCATTATGGACATCACTTGCCAGTTGATTAGCAAACTTCCCAATAGAAAATACGGCAAATGACGAAAGTCAGGACTTTGGGCTTTTGAAATGAAGTCAGGTGGGGTGTTTTTCAAGAAAAGTTGAGGCTTGAAAGCAAATTTTGATGAGAGGGGTGTGAAATAGCCTGAGATTGCATCATTTTGAAATTATTTCCAATTTTGAACAAAACTGAGGAAAATTTTGCCCCAGTTTGATTGGATTTTCTTTCTTTGCATTTTCTTCATTGCATTCTTCTTACTTTTGCATTTTTCTTCAAAAACTAGATTTGCCCCAGTGTGGGGTTCTTTTTTCCTTTTCATCTTTTTTCCAAAATAAATTTGCCCCAATATGGGGTTCTTTCTTTTCCTCAGATCTCTTTCAAAGATAAATTTGCCCCAGTGTGGGGTTTTTCTTTCCTTTCTGATCGTTTTCAAAATGAATTTGCCCCAGTGTGGGGTTTGCAATTCTCAGGGGTTGCCAAACAAAAATTATTATTCTGATAGCTCAAAGGGGATGACTAGGGATGAAATATTTTGATTGGAAAGGAAGATGGCCTGACTTTTGCCTCGTCTCTTGCATGATTTCCTAAAGAAATTTGCATAATCAGAAATAAAACTTCCTACACATGTCTGAGTTGATAGGTTGAGAGATTGTTTGTCCGTCCATCTCTTCAAGGATAAGTGCTCCACTTGGTAGCACCTTTTGAATGACAAATGGCCTTACCAGTTTAGGCCAAATTCGTCTTTGATTTCATCTTGCATTGGCAAATCTCGCTTTAACTCTTTGTCCTTCTTCTCTAAAGGACCGGTGGCGGACCTTTTTGTTATGAACACAGGCCATACGACATTCAACTGCCTTTCATCCATCAAAATCAATCGTCGGTGACGCTGCTTTAACCAATCAGCTTAGAACTTGGCAGAGGAGGGATTTCTTGATGAAAGGCTTTCTTAACGAAAGGATTTTCAATGAAGAGCTTTCTTAATGAAGGGATTTTTCAATGAAGGATTTTTAATGAAGGGATTTTTGGCCTTCTCAAAGAAGGAATTTTCAACGAAAGGATTTCTTAATGAAGGGACTTTTGGATGAATGGTATTATCGGAATCCAGAACAGTGATATTCAAAGGGTCAAATAATTTTCATCTTTGGCCATTTAAAAGAATTAAAATTCAGGACAATAATCAAATAAACAAATTGTGCATTTAATGGAAAAACTAATCCAAGCGGAAACAAGACAAAAATTTAATTGCGAAAGACGTTCTCATGAAGCTATTCACATATGCAAGAAATGGGTTTTGTGAACTTTAGTAAATAACAACCCCTAGATTTATCGAAATTCCCTTCAAGAGGGAAGATACTCGGCCATCCAAATTGTGCAAAGCTCCTTCAGGATTTTCAAATTTCGTCGTTGGAGGTGGATGCCTCGAAGGTGTCCTGGTGTTCAGGAAAAGGATTTGTACTTATGATCGGGCCTTGTTCACCTCTTTTCCTTAGCACTATTTCTCCTGCCTCGATCATGTCTTGGACTTTGTGCTTAAGTGCCCTGCAATCGGCGGTTGAGTGGCCAGGTACTCCCGAATGATAGGCACAAATAGCATGTGGATTGTACCCAACAGGCATGCCATGAAGGTAAATTGGAGGGGGAATCACGCCTATTTTGTTGGCAACCTTCAATTGCTCATACAATTGGTCCAAAGGCCTGCCTAGGTTGGTGAAGGTTCGGGTACGGCTTTGATTGTAGGTTTCAGTGGGTCGGGGATAGTTGTAGATGGGTCTATTTGGTGGGGGAAATCTTTGGTGGTAAGGAGGCCGACGACGAGCTTGTTGAAAGCTTGGTGGAGATATTTGGAAAGGGGTTGTAGGCGGGTTGGCATAATTTGAGCGAGGTCGAGGATGAGTGATATTGGTGTGGTAAACAGGATGAGAATTTGAGTAGTAGGGGTAAGGGTTTGA
>NW_020864591.1:0-22514 GCF_003713205.1 Coffea eugenioides
TTTACGTGGACTAGGAGTCGTTTAAAAGGGGTTTCTCTCTACCTTTCCTTTAGAAAGAATCACTTTTTTGGGTGACTTGGTACACCCTAACTCTATACCAAGTGGCGACTCCGTTTTTCATTCAAAAAACCCTTTTTAAACTTCGTTTGGCCAAATCGTCGCATTTTTAAGTCCCATGGCCTTTATTTTCATTTACACACGTTCACATATTCCACACTACTCACACACCACAACACACATTCAAAAAGTGGGGCGCGACAGCCACTACCTAAGAATCCACCTCAAGACATCTACCTAAAGTCAAGGTTCAAGGAACCCATCGACAACCCAAGCTTAACTTAGTTAAAACTAACCAAAATCTAACTAAGAGATGAAAGAAAATGAGGGCTTTGAGGGGTTTTACAATTTTTCCAGGAGTAGTGAGCAACTACAAGGAAACAAACTCTAAACCACCAAGTATCTTCCTCCTCCAAGTCTTCTTCTAAGCTTGAGTGATGATCCAAGAAGATGAGCAAGTTTGGAGCAAGTGTTTGGAGCAAAAATGGAGAAGATGCTAGCTGAAATTTTTGGCTAAAATGGAGAGGGAATGGCCGGCCAAGAGGAGAAGAAAAATTGGAAATTTCTTGGCTCATTGGGAGATGAAGTGCACGGCTAAGGGGAAGAAGAAAGAAAGGAAATGAAATTTTTGGTCAATTTTTCTTTTACTTAAAGGCTAAGAGTAGTCCATGTCAAGGTCAAAGTTCCATGGATGTTGTGACAATTGTCCTTCCAAGATTAATCCTCATCCTATTGTCTTCTAATCACTAAAATATCTAGCCAATCTCTAATTATCTCTTAACACCTTATAAAATAATATTCCTTTGTACAAAACACCTTTTTAATCTTCAAAAATTTATTGCACGCACCGCATTAGTGGGTCCCATATTCAATATGCAATTCAAATTTAACATGAATTAACTTATACAAGGAAAATGATTTAAAACTTGACTCACTTATAAAAATATCTGGGAAATTAAGGTAATAAGGTAAGGTAAAGAAAATGTGCTCAAAGAAATAAGATAAAATAAAGATAATTTTCGGGTCCTCGCACTCTCTTCCCCTTAACAGAATTTTGTCCACGAAATTCTCTCCTTTGCTCACAAAATTCGATTCTACAAGGTTTTCTTTCACTTTTCAAGAGCATCCCCCTTAGTCATGTTGCTACCACAATCTTACCTAGAGGGAAAAACTTAATAATACAATGACTAAATTAACATGCTAAGATCAATGAAGGTATCAAAAGGTGAAAAGTAACATAAACTTCAAACTCGGTGAAAAGAAGGGTTGAAACTTGGTTACTACTCGTGCTAATTCTTAAATTTATACACTGTACGTTGATAAATCATCCACAATATAAGGCGCCTCTCATTTTTACAATTGTACCACTAGATCCGAATCACCCTTTCTAATCAAAATTTCTTCCTTTCGAACCACAAATGAAGAATTCTCGCTTAAATTCAAGACTAAATTATAGTAATAGATTTATGAATGAGGATCCATTGCTGCCTAACCACCAGTATTTAATATCACCCATTAAAACATCAGGTACCAAGTCCACTGTATCTAACAGGGATACAACTTACTACATATATTTCCCTACACATAGCCTAATAAATACAACTATTTCAGGTAAAACCTCACTAATTGTTAACTTTGACTATTACAACTGCTTCACCATCCCGAACTTCATTTGTCTTGAGCAGTTCCTCACTTGATGTCCAAGTTGGCCACATCTAAAACATGCACCAATTTTCAAATAACATAATCCCGTATGAATTTTATTACATGTTTCACATTGAGTAGCTACGCATCTCTTCTTGAAGTGTCCATTCTTTCTTTTCCTCCTCTCTTTATCCTTCATAGCAAATTCATCTTCATGCATCTTTTTACGTTTCCCTTTAATATCGCGAGTACTTCTTGTGACGACCCCACCTCCCCCTAAGGCGAACCAAAGGGTTCGGCGGACCGCCTGCCCACTCTCGCCAGGACTCACTCACGTAAAGATGGCGAAAATAACTTACAAACGTAGGAAAATAAAGAACACAATCCCTTCAGCTTAATATATATACAGCAGTACTCAAATCCAACTACAAGGTTCATACATGTCCAAATACATTAACGGGTTTACAATTCAAATACACACAACCCTAGTCGGGTGCTAGCGTGAGTACAAATCAAAATTTCAAAATAACTAGACTACGCTAGTCTGTACACGTCTCACGCCTCGCTCGTACCCCTGTAAGGAAAACAAAACTAATGGAGTGAGTTAAATCTCAGTGATGTCTCAAATATCAAATTGTCGATCAAATAAAGTAAAAATAGCATAATAGTGAAATAGCGAGCAAAACAAGTCAAGAAGTGAGTAACAGCACTTCATATAGCCAAACAATAAATTTTCCGCATTTCACATATAAGGATACGGTTGCTCATATATCGGCTCCACCATAGCTTGATCGATTGGTAGTTGACACTCCGTCAACTTTCGGATAAGAAACTAGTCCAGTAGAACACCACTTAACTCCAATCTCCGTCCACCGACAAAACCCCTTACTGGGACCGAACTCCACAATAAACACTGGTGGTAATACTCGAGTATACCGATTAGTCAAGGAGATAACACTCCACTCGACATCACTAACTACCCAGGGTTCGTTATCTAATCGACCAGACCCTTGCCGGCTCGACTCGACAAACTAGCCATAGGGTTTCTGGAATTCCAGGCAAGATACAGTTCATAGGCATGTATAACAAGTTAATTGCAATCGATGAACAAGAACACATCACATTAGGGCAAGTGCGATAAAGTATACTCTTGCCCTATCAATTCACTTATATATATATCATGTAATCACATTGGACAAGTGTTACACACAAATGTCAAGTTCAATCAGATATTTGGAAGCACTCACCAAAATGTAGTGCCTCAGTGATCACGTCTGGGTTGTACTCCGGGTTTGGAGTCCAAATCTGCGATAAAACTTTGTTTAAGAACTTTGAAAAACGACTAAGGTTCGAAACTTAAACGTTTCGTTCAATAAGAATCAAGTAATTGAAATTCATTTGGAGAATATTTGTGAAACACTTGCTCATTTTTCAAATTGTGAGCTTTTGTAGCAATTATACTTGAAAATACCATTGGAGTCGAAAGAACGAGAAAAACGTATTTCTAGTAGTCGTTGTTTCATTTCTCAAGGGTACAAGTTCGGGCAAGTTCTAACATATATACCTCGATAAAAGAAAACACAAATATCCTAGATGGTTCAAGTGGTATTCGCTCTCAAACCTTACTCAAGTCGCAAGTATATCTACCTAGCCCTCGAGCGTAAATTTGGGCAGCACGCCCTTTGTATTTACCTATTTTTCAACCATTTATGGCTTCATTCTTTTCCTCAGTCAGTCCCAAAGTCACACACAAAAATCATCTCATTTCAATAGCCGTTCAATAGGTTCAAAGTTATACAAGTACAAAATCAAACTAGGAAAATGTCTGGAAATGAAGTTTAAGTCATAAAACAAAAGACAGATTTGCCGTCGTTTAGCGTAACGGGAACAACCGAAGCTACGCTTATTGGATTGGGGTGTAATTATACCATTTCGAAGCTAAGATAAAGGGCTACAACTTTAATGAAGACCACTCAGTCCAGTTCCTGGTGTATCCAAGTCAAAATTTCAAATTACAGAACCAGAATCTCACATTCGGGCTAGTTAACCGCACTATTCGTAAACGATAATAACTCAGGCTACCGAAGTCCGATTAAGGAGTTTTTAGGGCCGTTGGAAAGATAAAACATAACACTATAACTTCTGTGTTTTGGCCAAATGCTAATTCAGTATGGATCAGGGTGAACAGACACGGTCAGATTGGTGAAATATCAAAACTGGCCACAAAGTTCTACCTATGGAAGTCAGGGGTAATTTTGTCTTTTCACATGATAAAGTACTTCGATTGAGTTGAAAGTTTGAAGGCAGCTATAAAATATCATTCTCTACAACTTTCATGTTTTGTGCTAAGTCTAATTCAGCCTCCCTCATGGTCAAACAGAACCGGACAGAATAGGGGAATTACAAAACCGAAAACTGGAATTCATGAATACAAGTGCTAATCTTCACAATCCTAGCTTGAAAAACTACTTCACCTCCTTGTCTACACTTTTTTTTTTTTTTTTTATAATTATTTTATTTTATTGATAGGAGCAAATTTTACACACTGAGAAAGACCAATTCGAAGTACAGCAATCGACTGAAAAGGTAATAAATCAAACACAAAACCTCCATGTCTCATTCAACCGCATATTAGCTCCAGTTGTCCTTTGTTCTCAGCCCTTCATACGCTTACTTTTTCGAATTGAAGGCATTCCTAATCTATCAAGTCGAATGGCCCCACGAGCCATAGTTGGGAACGAATTAAAGGCCTCGTAAAGCTTGACTTGATGCTCTGGATGAAATACGCCCACATTGGACAGCGCATCAGCAACTTTGTTAGCTTCCCTATAGCAATGCGAAAAACGATCAGGATCTTTCACCAACTGCCAAATCTGCCTAATCTCTCGTCGAATCTTCCAGGGGCATTGAATGCGATTCTGAAGAATTCCAACTAATAATAAAGAATCCGATTGAACATAGAGATTTTAAAAACCCCTATGTACACAAGTTTGAAGGCCAATAAGGAGTGCCTGAACCTCTGCACATAGACTTGTAGTTTCCCCAAGATATGCCGAAAAGCCAATCAAAGGTATGCCATTTGAATCCCGAAGAACCCCACTGCCTCCACTCACTCCTGGATTGCCCTTAGAACAGCCATCCGTATTTAATATGAACCGATCGGATTCCTTTGCTTCCCAACGAACAAGTTTGTATGTAACCTCAGTATGAGAAGAATACGACCAATCATACAAATGATGAAATGACTGTACTCTGAACACTTGTTTGAAATGAATTCCCACCATGGTCTGGATTTCCGAGAAAATGGCACGACAAATGGCAAGCGGCCTCATCTGAACATCCTCAAACATTGCTTTATTCCTTGCTTTCCAAATCTGCCAACAGACAATGCTGGGTAGAATGTGCCCAATAAATCGTTGTATTTCAGAATCATATGAGCTGAGCCACCAACCCACTATACGGGGCCTCAAAGATGACCCTGGAAAGGACAAACCACATGAAGCTCCAAAATAGTGCCAAACTGTCGACGCTATATGGCCATTAGAAAATAAATGTTCAATTGATTCCTCAGATGCCGAAGAACAGCAAAAACACTTTGAGGGTAAATGTAAACCAAGTTTACATAACCGATCTGGAACCGGCAGTCTCCCCAGCAACAATCGTAGCATGAAGAATGAAACTTTGAAAGGGAGTTGAGAATGCCAAATTGTATTAAAGACCATAGACTTGTTGCGGGCCTGCCTAATATCCCGAAATGCCGAAGCTATAGAGAAGTTTCCAGATGTTGTGAGCGTCCAAATGACTTCAGATTCACCCCCTTCTTCTGGAATCGGGTGCTCTAAAATAGAGGGCACCATTTCCCTCGGTAGTATCTGATATAACAAATTCACATCCCAGTTTCCATTGATGATGAAATTAGCAAAAGACAAATGTGGGACAACGGTCGCTTGGTGGAACAAAGCACCACCCCCCAACCAATTGTCGTACCAAAAATGACAAGCGCCGTCTTTTGCAATCCATAGCATAGAGAATTCCACTTGTCGACTCACATTGACCATCCTGCGCCAGAGTGCGGAGTCCATTGCCTTGATTTCTACCTGACAAGGATGAAGGTGTCTACAGTATTTTGCTTTCATAAATTCAGCCCACAATGACAAACCCTTTCTAAAATTCCACCAAAGTTTGAATGAGAAAGCTGTATAGATGTCTTGAAGCTTCCGAAATCCAACTCCTCCCTCCTCTATCGGATAGCACATATGGGACCAACGTATCCAGTGAAATTTCGACTCCTCGGGTGATGAGCTCCATATGAAGGTCGAGAAAGCCTTTTCTATAGTTCTAAATACCTTACTCGGGATAACCGCAGCCGACATCAGATGTACTGGCATCGATGCCAAGACATGTTTGATTAGAACTATCTTACCTCCAAAGGAAAGCATCCTTGATTTCCATGATATAATTCTCCCTAGAATAGACTGACACGCTTCTCCAAAATATGATGATTTGCATCTCCCAAAGTAAAGGGGGCAACCCAAATACCGAATTGGAAATGGTTGCCAGGAAAACTTGGTGATACGTTCAATCACCCTTCGTCTTGCCGGTGGTAAAGATGGATGAACCAGGTAACAAGTTTTTAGCACATTTATTAGCTGACCCGAACACCTTTGATACGCCTCTAGCACCTGCATGATAACCTTTAGAGAATAAGAGGATCCGTTTGCAAATATGAGAACATCATCCGCAAACGCCAAATGAGTTATAGTAGGACATGCATACGGGACTTTGAATCCCACAAAACCCGATTGCATGGCAAGGTTATTCAATCCTCTAGATAACACCTCAGCCCCTATAATGAATAAAGCAGGCGATAAAGGATCACCCTGACGGAGGCCTCTCGTAGATTTAAAAAAACCATGAGATGCCCCATTTAAAATGACCGAAAACCAGACATTAGAGATCAATCGCCATACTAAATCAATAAATATTTCTCCGAAGCCAAACCTCCTGAGAACATCAATAATATGATCCCATGCCACCCGGTCATAAGCTTTAGACATGTCAAGTTTCATTACCACATTGCCTCCTCTATTCTTTTTCCCAATACCCGAAACTATCTCCTGAGCTAGCAGAAAATTATCTGTTATATTGCGCCCCTTCACAAAGCCTGTCTGCTGGGGTGAAATAATTTTGGGCAGTACATAAGCAATTCTATCAGCTAAGATCCTGGATAATAATTTGTTGAAGAAGTTACACAGACTGATGGGCCTAAATTGAGAAAAATCCTGGGGATTTGGCATCTTCGGAATTAACACAATGGAGGTAGATGTGATGAATCGAGGCAACTCTGCCCCACAGAAAAAGCTGAGTATTGCATTATATACATCTTGGGCAACAACTTCCCAGGCAAATGTAAAAAATTTGCCTGTGAAACCATCTGGGCCAGCAGCACTGTCCCCATCCATTGATCTCACGACTCGATAGACTTCTTCAATCGAAGGAACCTCTTCCAATTTTTCATTGTCCTCTTCCGAGATTATGGATGGAATTAGGTGCCGCAAATCGGAAGATGACTCTAAAGAACACGTGAATAGGTCAGAAAAATATGTTATTGCCTCAGTTGCTATATCATCATTCTTGTCCACCCAAACACCGTTTGACTTTTTGATGCGGTGTATCATTCCTTGAGCCCGTCTCTGTCTTACTACCGCATGAAAATACCTTGAATTACGATCTCCGTGTTTAAGCCATTTGACCCTGGCTTTTTGGCTCCAAAATTGCTCTTCAATTGACAATGCATGCCGCAACTCCGCCTGAGCCTTGCTAAGCTCAACCTGACATTCCTCCGATGCATATTGATCCATAGCTTCCTCTGCGCGTTGGACCCCCATTTCTGCAGAACGAACAGCATCAAATACATTCCCAAAGTGTTGCTTGTTCCAAGTTTGAATAGCCCTCCTCGTTGCCAAAAGTTTAGAGCTCAAAACACGCAATGGAGAACCAGACACATCTTGATTCCAAGCATATCGAATTACCTCCAAGAGTTCAGATTTGGTTGTCCAGACGTTCAAAAATCTGAAAGGCCGTGGCGTATGATCTGATCTCTCCTTAAATGAAATTTTCAACGGTGCATGATCTGAAGGATGTCTTGCCAGGTGAAGCACAGAAATTGCGTTTGAGAGATCCAAACAAGCCCCATTGACTAAAAACCTATCCAACCTCTTTGAAACCCGAGCTCTTCCTCTCCGATTGTTAGACCATGTGAAGCTAGCTCCTGAAAATCCTACGTCAAAAACTCCGGCATCTTCCATAAAAGACATGAATTCCATCCCCTCCGCTATAACAAATGGACGTCCCCCTCGTTTTTCATGAGGTGCTAATATAACATTAAAATCACCCCCAATGCACCAAGGAAGAGAAATTGGCTTATCATTTAATAAGGTATGCCATAAGACACGGCGCTCCTGCACTGAGCACTTATCTACACTTATTCACAGCATTTTTCATCTAAACAAGAAGAAATATGGCTGAACAATACAAAACCCTAACTCACCAATTCTCCAAAAATCATCACAACTACTTGCATAACTATCAATCAACCAAAAATATGAATTGTATAGCAACTTAAGCAAGAATAAAGGAATTAAAGATGATGGACAGCCAATATACCTCAATAAAAGGGCTTGAAGAGTTATCCTTCACCTTTCCTTATGAAATTAAGCTCACTAAGCTTCCCAAGCTCTCACTTTGCAGGTTAATCGGTTTAGTTTTCTTGTTTTCTCACTCAATCAAGCAAAACCCAAGATGGAATTGAAGTTCTTTCTCTCCCTTTTTTTCTCTCCTAGTTTCAGCCACAAGCTAGAAAAAATGAAGAAGAATGAAGCTTCAAGATGGTTTTAAGGCTTAGTCATAGTTTGGGTCAAAGGTTCTTGGATTAGTGCCACTTGTCACCACCAATTTCCATCTCAATTTTTTCCTTTTCCTTTAGTTTAAATGGTCAAAATTTTTGGCCACCTTGATCAACTTTAGAGATGATATTTAGGCTCCAATAACAATGAGATTAACTTGATAAAAATGGTGGGTTCAATCGGTAGTGAACGGTACCCGTCGGTTCGAGCCGATTTTCCTTAAATCGCGTATACTAGGGTTTTAACTTATAATTCACTAACTTATTATTCTCACTTCTAATCACACACTTAATATCATTAAAAACTCACTCTTAATCACCAAATTTGATCCACCCTCCGTACTGGATAGTCACACTACGAATAGACGTAAAAACCCTAATTCGCGCTAACTTGAAAACGAAAAGGGAAAACCCTTAATTCTATATTCATTTGCACTTATTGTGGGATGATTGGGTAGTAAGGCTATTATAAAGTAATCATTTCCAAATAAAAGGGAATTTTTACGAAAAATATAAGGAATTTTGCAAGTCCTCGCACTCTCTCCCTCTTAAGAGAATTTCGTCCTCGAAATTCATACCTTGAGCTGTAAATAGGTCTGGATACTTCTCTCGCATATCCTTCTCTAGCTCCCAGGTGGCTTCCTCCACTTCATGGTGTTTCCATAGAACCTTCACTAGTGGAATCTGCTTGTTCCTCAAGTCCTTCACCTTCTTGTCCAGAATTCGAATGGGTCGTTCCTCATAGGTTAACGACTCGTCGAGTTCAATATCTTCTGATGGCAAAATATGAGTTGGATCCGGATGGTATTTCTTAAGCAAAGAAACATGAAACACATCATGAATCCGAGACAAGCTAGCTGGTAGCTCTAGTCGATAAGCCACATTCCCTATCCGCTGGAGTATATTAAAAGGTCCTATATATCTCGGTTGTAACTTTTTCCCTTTTCCTGCCTTAATCTTTCCTTTCAAGGGAGTAATCCTAAGAAACACTTTATCTCTTATCTCAAATTCCAAATCCTTCCTCGGATGATTGGCATAACTCTTTTGTCGGCTTTGGGCTGTTTGAAGCCTCTGACGAATCACCTTTACCCTTTCGTAGGCTTCCTCAACCCACAGTATTGTAGCCGAATCAATAATCTTCCTCTCCCCTACTTCATCCCAATGGATTGGAGATCGATACTGTCATCCATACAATGCTTCATATGGAGCCATTTGAATAGACGAGTGATAACTATTGTTATACGCGAACTCAACCAATGTTAGGTATTGGCTCCAACTTCCTCCAAAATCGACTATACAGGCTCTCAGCATATCCTCAAGAGTTTGAATGGTCCTCTCACATTGTCCATCGGTTTGAGGATGATACGCTGTACTATAATTCAGTTTAGTCCCTAAAGCCTCTTGCAGTTTTTGCCAGAATCGAGACACAAATCTGGGGTCTCTATCAGATACGATACTCACTGGTACCCCATGTAGTCTCACCACTTCATCCATATAGAGTTTGGCAAGTTTTTTCAAAGAATATTTCATATTTACTGGCAAGAAATGTGCGGTCTTAGTTAATCGGTCCACTATCACCCAGATCACATCATGACCTTTTTGAGTTCTTGGTAACCCGATACGAAATCCATCGTTATATGCTCCCACTTCCATTCAGGGATCTCTAAAGGCTGTAATAGACCTGACGGTTTTTGATGGTCAGCTTTCACTTGTTGGCACATAAGACATTTTTGCACAAACTGAGCAATCTCTGCATTCATATTATCCCACCAATACAGACTTTTGAGATCCTGGTACATTTTAGCACTACCTGGATGTACCGTATACCTAGAACAGTGAGATTCCTCCAAAATCTCCCTCTTTAAATCTTCATCCCTAGGTACAACGACGCGATTTCAGAATCTTAAAATTTCATCAGGACCTAGGTTAAAGTTGGGCAACGCTCCCTTCTTCACTTTTTCTACCCACTTCTGCACCGTTGGTTCTTTCATTTGGCCCTCTTTAATCCAATCCAACAGTGTTGATTTCACCTCAATATTTCCAAAAATAACTTTATGTGGCTCCAGACGTGGTTTTCATTCACATACATCCTCTAACAAGCGCCACTCTCCCACCATTGAACTTGCTAGTTAAGCTTTGCGACTTAAAGCATCTGCTACAACGTTGGGCTTTCCTGGATGGTAGTTAATCGTACAATCATAGTCTTCTAAGAACTCCACCCACCGACGTTGCCTTAGGTCTAGCTTCTTCTGAGAAAATAGATACTTAAGGCTCTTATGATCCGTATAGATCTCAAATGTCACCCCGTATAAATAGTGCCGCCATTTTTTCAAAGCAAACACGACAGCTGCAAGTTCCAAGTCATGGGTTGGATAGTTTTGCTCATGAGACTTTAACTTCCGAGATGCGTAGGCAATCACATTCCTATTTTGCATCAAAACACACCCTAACCCCTCTCTCGAAGCATCGGTATAAACCGTATAGCTATCCGTCCCATTGGGCACAGCTAACACTGGAGCCATGGTTAATTGCCTCTTAAGCTCTTGGAAACCATTCTCGCACTTAGCATCCCAAATGTACTTTCCTTGTTTCTTTGTCAAGTTCGTTAGGGGTCCCGCAATTTTGCGGAAATTCTTTATAAATCGGCGGTAATACCCTGCTAGGCCCAAAAAGCTTTATTTTTAGTAGGATTCTCTGGCCGTTTCCATTTGGTTACAGCTTCCACTTTAGCCGGGTCTGTAGTAATCCCATCCATTGAAATGATATGGCCTAGGAACGTCATTTTTTCCAGCCAAAATTCACACTTGCTAAACTTGGCGAACAACTGGTGCTCTGTTAGGGTTTGTAATACTATCCTCAAGTGTTGCTCATGCTCCTCCCTTGCCTTCGAATATACTAGGATATCATCAATAAACACCACCACAAACTTATCCAAATAGGGTTTAAACACCCGATGCATTAAATCCATGAATGCCGTTGGGGCATTAGTTAAACCAAAAGGCATTATTGCAAACTCGAAATGCCCATATCGAGTGTTAAAGGCCCTTTTTGGCACATCCTCCTTTTTGATTCTCAATTGATAATACCATTGTCGAAAATCCAACTTAGAGAACACCACCGCCCCTTGTAATTGATCAAATAACTCATCGATGTGGGGCAAAGGATACTTATTCTTAACGGTTACTGCATTCAAACCACAATAGTCAATGCATAACCTTAAACTCCCATCCTTCTTTTTAACAAATAACACTGGAGCTCCTCACGGTGACTCGCTCCCATGTATGAACCCCCGTTCTAGCAAGTCTTGCAATTGAATTTTTAACTCCTTAAGTTCAACAGGTGCTATTCGATAAGGGGTTTTCGAAATGGGAGTAGTTCCAGGTGCTAGGTCAACCTTAAATTCAATCTCCCTTTCGGGTGGCAGTGACCCCAACTCCTCCGAAAATACGTCCGGATACTCACTAATCACCGGCATGTCCTCCAGCTTAACCTTTTCTCCTGGGGTGTTAACTGAAAAAGCTAAAAAATCGCATGCCCCATGACTAAGTAATTTCCTAGCCCTTATTCATGAAATGAACGCAGATGAGACTAACATACCCCTCACGTCTAGCTTTAGGGTTGCGTCCCCCGGTATGCAAAACTAAACTACCTTCAACCTACAATCTACCCGAGTATGATAATGAGCTAGTCAGTCCATGCCTAGAATAACATCGTACCCCTTAATGGCTAGACTTATGAGGTCGACTACTAATTTTCGCTCACCAATCCAAATATCGCAATTTCTATACACCTCATTCCCAAGTAAAATTTGATTACCCGCAGGTGTTCTTACTTCTAAATCACAAGGTAGCCTTTCAACTTTCATGTCAATTCCAAGCATAAATGTAGGGCTAACAAAAGAATGAGTGGCACCAGGGTCTATCAGAATTTTGGCTAAACGATGAAAAACAGGAATCGTACCTTCCACGATCTCCGTCGGCTGAAGTACCGATTGCTGGTCCAACGAATACACCCTGGCCGGTACTTTTGACCTGGTCCCTCCTACCTTGATTAGCGGGCAGTTAGCGATCTGATGCTCCGTGCTTCCACACCTTAGGCACTTCCGGGCCTTTCTCCAGCAATTATCCTCAGTATGGTTTGATTTTCCACAATATCCACACGTTACTCGGGGAGTGGAGGTCTGGCCCCCCTGTGGTCCACCTCTCCCCTGTTCTCTTCCACCTTGGCCTCCCCTCGGCGTACCTCCCCTCGAAATACCCGTAAACCTTCCACCCCCAGCTCCACGACCGGCTTTAGGGGGTGATATGTTTCGATCACTCTGTGCTGGCTTTTGACTTCCACCGAGCGCCCCTTTTTGTTTCGCGTGAAAGTTCCTCACTTGTGCCCTGGCAATCTCTATCCTCTGGGCCTTTTCCAAAACCTCAGTAAAAGTATTAATTTGGGTTGCCGCTAAGGTCTCCTGTATTTCCACATTGAACCCTTGAACAAACTTCCTTACCTTCCTTTGCTCCGTAACTATCAATTCAGGAGCAAATTTAGACAACTTCGTAAACTGAGTTTCATACTCAGATACACTCAAAGTTCCCTGCCGAAACTTAATAAAATCATCCTCTCTCTTCTCTTGGACGATCGATGGGAGGTATTTTTCGTTAAACTCCCGCACGAAATTAAACCAGGTCCATGCGGTTGCCTCTCTCTCCCATATAGCTCTAATTACATTCCACCAAACTCTAGTCGGACCTTCAAATTGAAAAGCAGCAAATTGCACTTGCCTATCCTCCGCATAGTTCAGAGCGGCAAAGATATTGATCATGGTCTCTAACCATCTCTCGGCTCCCTCAGGGTCCGGTCCTCCTAGGAACTTAGGAGGAGAGAACTTTTGAAATCTCTCGAGGGCTCTATCTTGTCCCATATCGGGATCCCTAGGTTGGTTCACAGGGGCTTGACCCGGTTGCTCTACTAAACGAGCAAGAATATTAGTCATTTGCTGGATCGCCGTCGCCACCTGATCTCCCCCTTCCACTCGGGGTCCAGGTTGCGGCTCCGCCGTTCCACTTCTTTCCCCTCTCGATTCTTGCACTGGTTCTTGGGCCTGTCTACCCCCTCGCTGACGATTAGAGCCACGTCCTCGAGTAGCTCCCTGATCCTGACTCCTTCTACCTTCCATGATTCTTGACTAGCCAACTATATAAATATAAGCAAAATAAGGTATGGCTCGGATAAAACATTTTCAAATCATAAAGCAGAGACAATAAAACACATTCAAAACAAACATGGCCTTTATATACATAGCAAAATAAGGCACATAGCAAATTAAAAGTACTGTACATGTCAACCTGGTCAAGTCAAAGGCTATACTAGCCAAGAGACATAGAACAAAAGAAACACTATATACATCAACCTTAACACGTCAAATTTCAAAAACAAAAGGGGACGTGTTATTCCACTATATCCCTATCTACCTCACAAAAATCTCTCAAACCCTGAACTAGAAGTCTAATTAGATGCTGACCCAACCGACTCCGTAGGTGCGGCAGACTCCTCATTTGGGTCCTCCTCGGGATCCTCCTCAGGATTCTCCTCGGGATCACTAGGAACCGCAAGCGCTTGACCCTCCCTGGCCAAGTCCTGAGCCACATCCTCCACTAGAGCCCCGCACTCAGTCAGGATACTGTGGGTCCGGTCTCAGACATCGCCAACTACTCGAGCAAGGCGACCAGTAGTCGCCTGAGCCTGCTCTCTAAAGGCATCAGTCCGCTGCTGCTCCTCCAGAACTGAAGCCTCTATCTCTCGGATCCTAGCACTGTGTACTCGGAGGGCTGCCTGGAGATGCTCGATCTCTGTCTGGAACCTATGATTGGCGTTACCCAATCGTCTCCGCTCATCGTCCACGGCCAACACTACCCTATCGGGATAGGAGTAGGTCTTTCAGCAGTCCCAACGCCAGATCTTGCGCGCCGGAGACCACCGACACACGGGCCCACCGGGACTCTCTTGGTAGGTCAGCACACGACATGCAGGCCCCTCAAGATATATCTCATCAGTAGGTATGGGCTGAGATGGCCCAGCACCCCCAGTAGCATCTGTACCCGCCATCGCCTACATTACAAGAAGCATTGCAAGAAGAGGCAAGCTAGACATATAAATTGAGGCTAAAGGCCTATTCTCAAGTGTGAAACCCTAGCCTATCGTAACCAAACTATAACCAAGGCATAGCAAGTATAAATCACTCGAGCTACCCAGATCAATTCAAACCTAGGATCTGATACCACCTGTGACGACCCCACCTCCCCCTAAGGCGAACCAAAGGATTCGGCGGACCGCCTGCCCAACTCTCGCCAGGACTCACTCACGTAAAGCTCGCCAAAATAACTTACAAACGTAGGAAAATAAAGAACACAATCCCTTCAACTTAATATATATATATAGCAATACTCAGATCCAACTACAAGATTCATACATGTCCAAATACATTAACGGGTCTACAATTCAAATACACACAACCGTAGTCGGGTGCTAGCATGAATACAAATCAAAATTCCAAAATAACTAGACTACGCTAGTCTGTACACGTCTCACGCCTCGCTCGTACCCCTGTAAGGAAAACAAAACTAATGGAGTGAGTTAAATCTCAGTGATGTCTCAAATATCAAATTGTCGATCAAATAAAGTAAAAATAGTATAATAGTGAAATAGCGAGCAAAACAAGTCAAGAAGTGAGTAACAGCACTTCATATAGCCAAACAATAAATTTTCCGCATTTCACATATAAGGATACGGTTGCTCATATATCGGCTCCACCATAGCTTGATCGATTGGTAGTTGACACTCCGTCAACTTTCGGATAAGAAACTAGTCCAGTAGAACACCACTTAACTCCAATCTCCGTCCACCGACAAAACCCCTTACTGGGACCGAACTCCACAATAAACACTGGTGGTAATACTCGAGTATACCGATTAGTCAAGGAGATAACACTCCACTCGACATCACTAACTACCCAGGGTTCGTTATCTAATCGACCAGACCCTTGCCGGCTCGACTCGACAAACTAGCCATAGGGTTTCTGGAATTCCAGGCAAGATACAGTTCATAGGCATGTATAACAAGTTAATTGCAATCGATGAACAAGAACACATCACATTAGGGCAAGTGCGATAAAATACACTCTTGCCCTATCAATTCACTTATATATATCATGTAATCACATTGGACAAGTGTTACACATGTTGACCTTGGCTGATCAGTCCTTGGTTTTGATGATTAACAAACCAAAATGTAAATTTGGACTAATGTTTTTATGTGAGAAATTTGTTAGAACATGTCATTGATCCAAAAGAGAATCGAAAAGATTTGAATCAAAGAGAAGTTAAGAAATATGAAGGTTCGGACGTAGAGGATCGGACGTCCGACAAACGACGATACTCTTCGGACGCTTGGATCGGACGCTCATTCATTGCTTCGGCCGTCCGACACAAAAAGAATGAAAGTTGAACATTCTGACTTCTATCGGACGCAGGGTTCGGACGCAGAACAAATGGTTCGGACGTCCGATAGGTGGTTCGGACGCAGAGCAAATGGTTCGGTCGTCCGACAGGCCAACGGCTAGTTTCGACAGCATTTAATATTTGACCGTTGGAGAGCCTTTTGGAGCCATTTCTCACCTTCTATAAATACCCCAAAACACAAGAAGACATAGACTTTTGGCCAACACTAAATACAAGCTTACAAGTGAGATCTTTGAGTAGAAATATTCTTTGTTGGTTGTATAAGGGGTTGGGAAAGTTGGGTTGTGAGGTTGCTCAAGTGGAGGAGTAAAACCTTGGTGAAGGTGAACCTATCACTTGGAGTGGTAAAACCTTGATAAAGGTTGCCTCACTTGTATAAAGTAGTTCTTAATTGAATGGGTAAGCTTTCAATTGTAACTAGTTGAGGGTTTACTTGGAGAGTAGTAAAATTCCTTTGCTCAACCAAAGTATGTTTGGGGTGAGGAAGGAGTGAGCCTTCACTTGTACAAGTTGGTTAGCACTACCATCAATTGAAGAAACTATTTGGTGGATTCAACTCCAAGTTTGGAAGAAGCTTGGGAGTTTGATTGGTTTGAATTTCTTTTACTTTATTGTTACTCTATTTTTGTGCTTTAAAATTGCTTATATTCTTTGTCATTGTATTTACTTGACTACTTGTCTGGTTGAGTATTTTGGTTATATTTGGTTGCATCGGGGGTTACAATTGGTATCAGAGCTTGGTCTCCTAGAGATTAAGTTTAACCGCTTAGAGTAGAGATCATGGCAACCATAAAAGTTTCCTTTTTAGAAGGGCAATCTATTGATAGACCACCTATGTTTAATGGTTCTCATTTTAGCATGTGGAAACAAAGAATGATGATTTTCTTACAATCCGTTTATATTGAATTATGGTATGTGGTAGAAGATGGTCCTTATGAAGCTAGAATAGTTGACTCTACCACTAATTTGAGTAGATTAAAGACTAGAGAAGAATTGAATGGAAAAGACAAGAGATACCTTTCTTTGAATGCCAAGGCCATGTATATATTGTACAATGCATTAGCTGTAAATGAATCTAGTAGGATTAAAGGTTGTAAATCAGCTAAAGATATTTGGGATAAATTGTGTGAATTTCATGAAGGTAACCTGTCGCGCCCCACTTTTTGAATCGAGTTAAATTGTGTGCAAAATGAAAAGTAAAAGGCCATGGGACTTTGAATGCGACGATTTGGCCAAGTGAAGTTCAAAAGGGTTTTTTGTATCAAAAATGGAGTCGCCACTTGGTATAGAGTTAGGGTGTACCAAGTCACCCAAAAATGATTTTTGTTTTTGAATAAAAAAAGTAAATAAACCCTTTTTGAGAACTTTTGGGTCTGCGTAACCAAAAGAGGGATCGGGGGTCACATTTGACGAAGGGGAAGGCAAGGATAAAAATCCAAGGCACCCCTTCGACCTAGCCAAGGCTAGTTGCGTGACTTAAACCAATTTTCCCTAATTTTCTACCCAAGGTATGTATCGCGTGTTGGATATGTCTATATGAATGCAAAACCCTAGACCTAGGGGTATTGGGGGAAATTTCTCTTCAAAGGTTGAGTGGTGCCAATCACATTAGTTGTGAAGCCCAACAATGATCCTTTTGGAGAGGTCACACCTAAACCTAAATGACGTGAAAAATGAGTGGAATGCATGCCATGTGAAAGTGTGAGTTTGTGTGAAGTGAGAAAAATGATAAAAGTAATAAGATATAAGTGAAGGTGTGCAAATGTAGATGAAAGTACTCGTGTGCGAGTGAAGGTAAAAATGTTCATGTGCAAGTGAAGATAAAAAAAGTGTTCGTGTGCAAGTGAAGATAAAAAAGTGTTCGTGTGCAAGTGAAAGTGATAAAAGGGTGCATGTGTGCAAATGAGACAAAAGTGAAAGTGTAATGATAGAGTGGATTGAGAGTGCATGAGCCTAGGGAATTCATGCATATTGGGTACGGGGAGACCTAAATCGTGACTCAATTTGCCCTTTGGTAGAGGGAATACAAGCGTGCTAAGGCTTAGAAAAAGCCACACTCGTCTATATCCCATATTTAAGGGGACTCTCACGCAAATGTACCCTAACTAGCATGAGATGCAAAAATCCTAAAATGAAGGGAAAGGGGGTTCGAGGAGCATGCCAAGTGATAAAACTAAGAAAAATGCATGATATGTGGTGAACATGCAAATATGCACTAACAAAAAGGGATGGCCTAATGAGCCACAACTAGCATTGGACTAGTGTGGTGACGTACATTCATCCATTCCATTCATTCATGGTTATGAAAGCAGGTAGACATGCCAAAACGCTCGTAAACACATAGCACGTAGCACTTAGCATGCTCGACTAGATGCAAGAGCCTACTAAAGCAATTTAACATGTAACAACAAAAGCAAGCAACCAAGGGGAAGGGGAAATGGACCAGATGCTCTACGAGCCCTATCTATTACAAGCCAAGAGGTGTACACATACCCCATAAAAGCATAAAGGGAAAGGGGAAATGGACCAGATGCTCTCCGAGCACTATCTATTACAAGCCAAGAGGTGTACACATACCCCATAAAACTTAAATGAAAGTAAAAGCAAGTAAATGCACGCAAGGAGGTAAGGAAAGCGGAGTAGGCATGCATATTCACATAACACGTAGAAGCACGTAGGGTCAAATGAAGTGCAAATAGAAGGGTAGAGTGTACCTCCCTTGAAATTGGGCCTCAATGAAGTGAAATCACTTATTTATCCTCCAAAATAAAAGAAATGGTCAAGGTACCAATTTATTTGGGAAAATTAAAGGAAATAAGCAATCACAAGCTGGCTTGGTCATAAAAACCCCAAAGTCATGAATTAAGTGCAATTGAAACAAAGCAGGTATTCAATTGAAGCTAACAAGCAACGAAATTGTAAAATTAAAAGCTATCAAGGACCAAATTGAGAGAATGATGCAATTGATTGGGCCATAGTGGAACAAGGGGTGACTCAGGGGGTTAAAGTGTAATTTTCAGAAGTTATTTTCATGCAAAAACCATGCAATCACGTAGGGGAAAAGAAGACAAGTTTCTGCAAAGTTTTCGGTCAACAATTTTGCTGCAATGTTCCCTCTTGTTTGTGCAGCCGCAGATCATGAGACATTTAGACGAAAACATGCAATTCTATCCTTAATTAGTTACACCAGATTCAGCTAACAAAGTGACCAAAAAAAGAAAACTAGCTTGTATGGGCTGTTATGGGAAGAAAAGAAAGCAGCAAATGATGAAGACGAAATGCAGCAAAAGAAAGGATGACACTTGCGGCTTCCTGTTGCAACCTTGCGGCTTCACTCATACACACAAAAAAAATGCACCAAGCTCATAGGTTTATCAACCCAAAACCAGTAAATGTCTCAAACGTTTAGTTAGCATAACCTGAACAAAGTTTTTGATTTTTGCACGCAAGCAAACAAATGCCAAAGACCTCTTTACTTCTTCAATTTCTGCTGCTACTTCCGCAGCTTATAGCAACCCAGAAAAATAAAATGCAGAGGCAAACATTCAGCAAAATTGTTCAACCAAAGAAATCCAGCACTAGTCAAATATCCTCAAACATGGATCTACTCTCTTTTATACAGAGTTATGCTGGACAGAAAGCCAAGGAAAGAAAGCTTCGAGCTTTGGGCAACCGAAAAAGAAAATCCATGCTGCTGCGACAAGCCAACTTCAAGCTTGTTGCAGCAAGCTTTTATGCACAAAATCTGCAACCAGATGAGAACCCATGCAACCGTGTGACCAAGAGTTTACATTATTAGACATTTAGACACAGAACATCCTAGAAACAGGCGACAAGTTTTATCAAAAAAAAACTTTACTAGCCTTAAGCATGGAATTCACAGATGCGCGTATAAAAAAAACTAGGAAATCAAAAATCTGCAATTCCCTTTTCGGCCAAGATACAAGACAGGCAAGATATTGACTCATTACCAAGCTCCACTTTTGTCAATACCCCAACAAAACCATCTAGCTAGATTCAAGCAAGACTAGAACCAGTAACAACGCAGAGCAAGGGTTGTGCAAAACAAAACCAGAAGCAAGGGTTGTGCAAATCTGACAAACGGAAGAGAATCTGCAATTTTCTGGGCTCACCTCGGTGAAGATCTGCAGGCGATGATGATGGTGGCAGCTGGGTGAATTGGAAACCTCTGCTACCATTGCTGCTCAAGTCATCCACGGAAGAGGAGCGGATGAAGAAACAGTTGATGAGAGGCTCTGGAAGCGCTGATGGTAGGCGGCTTGGTGAAGGTGGCGATAGAAGCCCCGGCTGCTTTGATGGCTACGGTGGTTGCGAGAGTTGAAATGACGGACCGCAGAGGCGGCGGAGGCGGGTTGGTTTCTTGATGGCGCTGCAGCAGTAACTGCAATTCTTCTGACCCGACCTTCCCTTGCTATCCTACTCTCCTCTGACTTCTCAAGCTCCGCCGCAGCTCTTGCTTTCTAACCCTTCGCTCTCGCCTCTCTTGTTTCTTTTCTCCGTCCTCCCTCACTTAGTTCTCCCTCTCGGTTTTTGCTCTCCAGCTGCTAACTCCAAAACCTCTCTATCTCTCCCTTTTCGGTTGCGGCTGCTCCTCTATCGTCTACTCTCCCCTCAACCCGTTTGCTAGCTCTCCCCACGATGAAGCTCCCTCTCCCTTGCTCTCTCTCTTTTAGCTTTTCTGGTTCTCCGCCGCCTCCTAAACCCTCAGTCTCTCTTGCTCTCCGTTTTTCCTTCCGCTCGCTCCTCTTTTTTAGCTTCCTTATCCGTCAACTTCTCATCTCCCCCCCAAAAACCCCCTTGCGGCTGCTTCTTGTTTTTCTATTTATATGGGGCCAAAACAACCCTAAGCTCCAGCCACTTCCTCTGTATTTGCAGCCAAGGACTGCCCGAAGTCCTTTCTTGCAAGCTGCGAAAAACGCAGCTTGCAGTCGCGTTTCTTTTTTTTTTTTTTTTTATCAACAGAAATAAGAAATATAAATAAAATAATAATAATAACAAATTGACAAAAACCAGGTAATAATAATAGTAATAATAATGAAAATAATTTAAAAACTAAACAACTAAAAACAACAAAAATGGCCATCTTTTCACATTTTCTTTTTCATTTTCATTCACTTTCTTTTTCTCAAAATAACTTAATAAAAATAACTAAAGTGCCCAAAGATTGAATTTAAAGAAATAAACATATTTTTGTGAACAAATTTTCCTTTTTCCTTTTTCTCTTTTTTTTTATTTTTCCAATCCAACTAAAGCCTATTTTTCCTTTTTTTAATTTTCTTTTCTCCCTTTTTTCCTTTTTTATGATTTTTCCTTTTTCTTCTTTTTTTTTTTCAAGAAATTCTATGCTAAAAACTTAAAAACAAAAATAAAACTATAAACTAAAAACTAAAAATCGAATAAAACTAACATGACAAATAAAAAACTAAAAATAAACAGTAAATGAAATTACACCAAAAATTTGGTGTCTACAGTTTGCCCCTCTTTGTCTGAGTTTTGAAAAAACTTGAGACAAAGAAGTAGACACCAAATACTTACCTGCATTATTCGGCTGCAAAATGATTCCAACGAACAAGAATTCTAAAAATGGGACTGACCCGAACATGAATGTAAAAATGGGATAGACCTACGGGATAGACCCGGACCGAAATGTTAAATTGGGATAGACCCACGGGATAGACCCGGACAGAAATTAAAATTGGGATAGACCCACGGGATAGACCCGGACAGAAATTTAAAATTGGGATAGACCCAGACAGAAATGTAAAATTAGACCCACGGGATAGACCCGAACAGGGATAGACCCACGGGATAGACCCGACAGAAATGTAAAATTGGGATAGACCCACGGATAGACCCGGACAGAAATGTAAAATTGGGATAGACCCACGGGATAGACCCGGACAGAAATGTAAAATTGGGATAGACCCACGGGATAGACCCGAACAGAAATTTAAATCAGATGAATTGAAGTGAGATGGAGTGTTGGTGGGATTGACCCATGTTTATTGGTGATGCAAATGAAAGAAGTGAAATGAAGTGTTCATGGGACTGACCCATGTTTGTTAGTGGTGCAAATGAAAATTGAAAGGCACACTAGTGGGACAAACCCAACGGCTAGCGGCGAATGCAAATGAAAGGCACACTAGTGGGACAAACCCACGCTCCAGTGGCGGTGAAAATGAAATGTCTTGACAATCGGACAGTGGGATCAAACCCGAACCTGCCGTGAGAACTTGATTTGATTTTTGATTTTTTGATTTTTGGATTTTTGGATTTTTTGGACTCTTTGGATTTTTTGGATTTTTTTTTTTTGATTGATGATTTTTTTTTTTTTTTTTTTAGATTTTTATTATAGAGAATGCTTTCAAAATTATGCCCCA